>NW_003546298.1:190677-192477 GCF_000090795.2 Amphimedon queenslandica | reverse complement strand
ACTGTGACTGAATTACGTAAAGCATTACATGAAGGCTGGAGAGCTGCTTTACCGCCTACTATCTAACAAAAATAATTTTATGCTGAAATGTCGTGAAAATATTTATGCTGTTTAATTGCTGTGCTGTTACATGCTCTAGCCGTAATATAATGCTGGCTAGCAAAATAAACTACTATGTTATTGTGTTGTTTTCTTCCATATTACAGGGATCTAGTATTGTTAGTGAAGTTACTTTTTTACTCCATTGAATTACTGAAAATTTAAATGAAAACAACACAAATGTTGTCCAGGGTGCAGTGCAAGCATCGAGTGATCAAGTGAGTTTAGAGTTTAAGGTTTGACTTTCAAATTTTGATTTTATTTTTTTAATTTGAATCCTTTACATGTATATTATGTCTTTCTTGTCTTTATTACATCAATGAAGCATCTATCAGTGATGGCACTAGATCAACGGGCACTGTACTATTGAGTATATAAGAAGTCAGAAGTATTAATATTTATAAAGACTCATCGTTGATGATGCTAATTTTCAAAAGGGGCTCCAGGATCTCATAAAACTACCAGTGGGTATTGTGCTATTCTACAGTGACTATTTGCAACATTTAGGAAGAGACCATGCAAGTGATGTGCATGTTTGTATGTACTTAATATTGTTTGTGTACTGTAGGAAGTAATATTGTACACAAGGAATGTTGTTTATTGTTAACTTAATAGGCACTGTTAATATCTAATAGTGTGTTTCCTAATTATCCTAAACTTTACCATTTGTTTTGGTCTGAGCTAGGTTGCTGTGCTGCTGCTACATGTACTAGTTAATATTAGAATGTTTGTCTTTCAGTCCAGTCTTACAAGCAGTACTAATTATAGTCACACAACGTTATTACATCTATATTAATTTTTTGTATTTATAGTTTTGTCAACTAACGTACACGATTACACGTACATGTGTACATGTATGAAAGAAATTAAGCAAGTCTGCTGTAGCAATATCTGGACAGAGTTATTACATGTACTTCTAACTGTAAGTCTATAGACTACATAATTCTTTTTCTCCTCAAAAGAAGTTATATTATATGTTTTTAATGAATAATTTAACCCAGATGATCCACGTACTTTTTATTATGTACCCCCCCCCCCGGCTTTTATTTAAGGATATGGGGTATGCCCATGCAATAATTTATTTTATTTCTACGAAGCTACTTGTAAATACCAATTAAATCAATACGTATAAATCTACATTTTTTTATTTGCCTATTGGTATTAATGAATAAGTTATAGTATTAGTATTCTATTGTAAAATGATTGTCATGTGTTGAATGAATTTTCTCAAAATTGATATGAATAATATTATATTTGGGTGGGACTCATTGGTCAGGATGAAGTGGCTAATCTTTTTTCTTTCTATTATTAGTTATTGTACCAGTGCACAACAACATAAGAATGTATTGTTCTTTGCTATTGATGATCTACGACCAGAACTAGGAGCCTATGGTCATGATTTTATCAAGAGTCCACACATTGATGATCTTGCCTCAAAGTCTATACTCTTTGAGCGAGCTTACTGTCAGGTAGCTGTATGCTCACCATCTAGGACATCTCTATTGACAGGACGAAGGGCAGACTCTAATCATGTCTGGAGGATTGCTGGTGATGAGTATTGGCGCACTGTACCTGATGCTACCAATGCTACTACAATCCCTCAGTATTTTAAAGAAAATGGTTACCTCACTATTGGTATGGGAAAGATTTTTCATCCAGGGGCACCTAATGGTAACGATGATGTAAAGTATTCTTGGAGTC
>NW_003546298.1:140477-190204 GCF_000090795.2 Amphimedon queenslandica | reverse complement strand
TTCTTAAGAATCCAGATCAAGAATGGAAGAAAGGAGCTTTTTCACAATTTCCACGACCTTACTCTGGTATGGTAAAAATCCCAGGACATCCACCTTTTGACCATAACCAACATGATGAGAATGTAATGGGCTATACTATTCGTACTGACAAGTATCGTTTCACCGAATGGTATACATTTGATCGTGATACTTCTAAACCAGACTTTGATAAGAAGTGGGGCACTGAGCTTTATGATCACTCTACTCCAACGGTTTCATTCAATGATGAGAACATTAATATTGCTGATAAACCAGAAATGGAATCTACTGTAACTGAATTACGTAAAGCACTACAAGATGGCTGGAGAGCTGCTTTACCTCCAACTATCTAGCTGCTGTTTTTGCAAGAATATTTATGCTGTTAAATTGCTATGCTATTATACGCTATTGTTTGTCAGGCCGGCCTGACTTATTATGTCTTTTGCTGGCTGAATTAATTTTTTTAAAATTTTAACAAAATTAATTCCTGCTATGTTAGTATTATAATTATTATGGCTCTAGATCCTACATTGTAAATTTGTAATGCTATTGTAGTATTTTTATCAGAAGATTTACATGTACCTATGAGCTCCAATTGTACTGTAACTATCTAGACTAACTGTTGCATGTTCATACACATTCTAGTCTACAGGTACATGATAGTCTACATGAATAATAATACCCCCAACCCCCGTTATTGTTTCTTGTTGTTCAAAATGTCTTATTTTTAAAATAAATTTAGCTATAATTATTATTTTAAAATCTAATATATAGTTAAACCAGGTTTCGCAAATAGAAAACATGTTGCTGCTGATTAACTTGTCATCTGTAGCTATGACGAAAGTCAGATTAGTAAAAGTGAAATTTTTAACCTACTTCAGTATACTTATCCATTAGTTTCTTAGCAACACTTTTTGACCACACAGTATTATAATCATTTAAAATTTTAATGAACCATTGAAATGTTCCCTCATTGACTTCAACAGTGTCTCTCAAATGATCCAGTAACTTATTGATGCGCTGGAATCCAGACAGTCCATGATATCTGTCATCAACTATTTCCCTTTTTTGCTCACTTGTAATGATACCTTTTTCTACCATCTTATCTGCTAAATACATCAAATCAATCTTTGTTAACATGTCATTACTACTTGTCAAAACTTTGTGAGCATCTAAAACATATACAGTGTAAATGTTAACTTGTCTATTGCCCACTTACTGTTTTTGTTACTGTAAGAGGGTTCTGTTGGGAATGCAAGGACCATTGCTGGATCAGTTGGAACTGCAGTAGCATCATTACCTATGACGAAAGTATAATAAAGCTGTGCTTTTTAGTCTAATATTGAAAGCAACCAAACTACTATATAGCTCCAAATTTTTGTTGGTCAAAGTTTTATCAAACAGTTTTGTTTGAAAAAACAAAAATCACTACTCAATAAAAGCTGCATAGATATACCATATTATAGCTAAAAATTTAGTGGAGTAAAATTTTGGTGATATTGTTGAATTGTCAAAATTTTAGTTTTCAATTTGATAAGTCTTTTTTAGCAGTGTTCAAATGCTTCAAAATTTAATCAAAATTGTAATCTCCAAACCTCTTTTAGAGTTGATTTGTTTTTAGAGTCAATTCGTCAAATTTTGAGACTCCAAATAATTTTCTAGATAAACGTTAGCACTTCATTCTGGCCATGTAGAATTTTCCCATAAATTAGTTTTCTTTTTATGACCGTTTAAAATAGCCAGCCATATTCAAACCACATTCCCATTGT
Source organism: Amphimedon queenslandica (assembly GCF_000090795.2). Taxonomy (NCBI): domain Eukaryota; kingdom Metazoa; phylum Porifera; class Demospongiae; order Haplosclerida; family Niphatidae; genus Amphimedon; species Amphimedon queenslandica. The sequence continues at coordinate 188,417 of NW_003546298.1, read as the reverse complement.
ACTATACATCTAAACATGTATAATAGTGAAAATATTAACTTGCCTGCACCCTACTTACTATTTTGGTTACTGTATGAGGACTCACTTTGGAATGCAGGGACCATTGCTGGACCAGTCGAAACTGCACTAACATCATTACCTATGATGAAAGCATAATAAAGTTGCTTTAGACTACAATCAAGCTAGCACTATCTAGTATACCTTGCCCTCTGACAGTCTAAGAAGACCAATATATTGATTTATTATTATCAGCTTAGTTAATTAAATTTTAAAACTAAAGTTTTTGATAGACAGACTATCAACATAAAAGCTGCATATATATATATATATATATATATAGCATTTGTGGCAGCATTGTATGTTTAGCAAATTTTTCCAATTTCCATTTACATCATAAGACAGCAATGCATCATGCCCAATTCTAAAATAGTCATGTATGCAAAACAAAATTTTTATAAATAAAACTAAGCACTATGTTTATCAATATTACTAAAATACTTAAAATAATTTAAAGTAAGGCAATATCCTGAAAATATTAGAAAATCTATAGCAATATTTTAGTTCACTTAAAACTACTCAATGTGTCCACTATATCAGTGATTTGTTTCTCTCGAACATTTCTTAATACTCTGCACATTTCATCCAAGTATGTATCAGGTCTAGTGTGATTATCAAGAGCTCTTTGTAATTCATTAACTAGCTTTGTAGCTTTCCTTGAATCAATATCATGACCATTGATCATCTCATCTTTCAATGAAAGTCCGATTACATTACCAGCATAAAGCTTGCTAGTAACGTCCATCAGACAAGATGATATTGAGCACGCTAGCCTATCTGACACTTCTCTTAATCTATCAGAAGCAGCTAACAATGTGTACAAAATTAAAATTTTAAAATTGCAAACAAAACGTACCCTTATTTTTTGTTTTGGGTGTCATGGTGTGTCCAACTTGAGTGTGTTGAATGGTTGGTACTTGAGGTGGTCTACCTGACAAAATAAAAATAACAATTAATATGAAAACTCCTTGATACAATTTTAACCCCCACTGTTATAGATAGGGACATTATCATGTTTCCAGCTCATTTTTAGACAATTCATCTTTTCTTTATTATTGTTTTGTCCTTTGCAAAGGTAAATATAGACTTTGCTATAATTGAGAATTATAGCAAAAAACAAAATAATAAAAATAGTTTTTTAGAGAAAATGACACAACTGCTGGAAAAGACCTACCCGACCTTATAATTATGCCTTAAATAATTACCTGATGCAATTTTGCTCCTCATACTAGCTGCATGTGTCTTTAATGATGCATCATTGATTATTTGGTTTTCGAAGACATCACAAATAGTCATCAAGCATCGAACGGGACCATCTCTTGGATCACTCTTAGCACTCTCTTCTATTTTTTCGTATAAAATGAAGGCTACTTTGCTTCCCCTTTCATCATCAGTCAGATTTTGTTGTGATGTTATTCCATTTAACTCTTGTACGGTGATTAGTTTCCTTCCAAACAAGCAATTAGTGACATTAGTAAAATTTGATTTTTTTCCCAATTAACGGAGAAATTGAAGGCAAAGCTGCCTGATAGATATCAGCTGGAGTGCCATCTAAAGGTTTTAAAGTGATTTTAAGACTGTCTCTAAGTGCTAATTGACTGGACTTACCACTATCTGAGTCAGCCATGACATACACAGTTGAGTTGAGTCAGCACAATGTCACTTCCTGTGTAAATTTTATTCATGATTGTAGAGTAAATGATTCCTTGTATAAGGAAGTAACAATAATGGCACAATGTCACCTAATTAGTACACAAAACTGATTAAAAAGTGGACGTGCTGCAAGACTTCTACGTGTACATTTAAGGGCTCAGTTCACACACCAACAAAACAAGAAAAAAACTAACTAAGAAGCAAAAACTATAATAACTCGATACAAAAAAATTATAGTTTAAAACTATTAAAAGGCAGAAATTAGAATATCAAAATATCAAATTTTAATTCTTTTCAATGACTCTATTACTTGGGTCATAGTTGGACGATCTATAGGATCAGCTTTTAGTCCTCTTTGTATTAGAGACTTCATATCAGACCAAGAGACAGTACCAGATTGCCTTGCTCTCTCTACTGCCGTCATTTCTGGTGGACAACATAAATTCACTTCCATAAGGAGAACAGAGTAACTGTAGACATCCATTGCTGGACTGTGTTGATCAGGATCACGAGCTTCTGGTGCAGCATATGCTGGATTGCCTGGCATAACAGTACCAGTACTAGTGCCTTGTTGTTGCAATTTAGCTGTACCATAATCTGCTACTTTCGCTTCATAACCAGCAGGTCCAGTGCGAGGTTTTAACAATACATTAGGACTGCTGACATCTCTGTGAATGATAGGCTGAGGCTTTAACAGGTGAAGGTAGTTGAGACCTAAAGCTACATCTTGAGCAATACTAAGAATCTGCTGATTGGTTAATCGGTTTTTCTGAAGCACATGATTAAGACTAGTGCTCATCAGTTCCGTTAAGATGAGAGGATTACCCACCTTAGTTGCACCAATAAACTGGACCAGGTTAGGATGACGTACTCGTGATGCTATACTCATTTCCCTGGAGAAAAGACCTTGATTATAATCTGAGATGATGATAGTATGAAGTGACTTGACAGCTACCCTTAAACCTCTAAAGATACCAACAGTAACGACAGCATAAGACCCTCTTCCTAACTCCTCCTTTGTCAAAGTCACCTCATCTCTATTGATAACCCAGTGATCATCAGTAAGTCCTTGTTGCTGGTACCTACGAACTGCCTCTTGAGACTGACGTAACTCCCTATCCTTCTCCTGATTTTCTGCTTCTATCTCTTGTAGCTTATGCTGATATCTCCTTATTTCTTGCTCTTTCTCTGCTTTTTCTCTTTCCTTTTGCTCCATTTGCTGACAATAAGATTGTGCCTCTCTCTCCTTTTCTTGTAATTCTCTCTCCTTCTCTTCAAGACTCTTCAGAAGAGCTTGTACCGTTTGCTCAACATCAACTGGCATATCTCCTTTTCTTGGTTTCTGGTACTCTTCCAATGATTTTCTTCCTCCTAATGTTAACTGTAGTTGCTGCTCATACCTTTTCTTGTATTTATTATTCATACCATCGGTATCTAATGTATCCCCTACTATCCACTCTCCTTCACTGTTAGTACCTAATAGATGTAAAAATATAAAAAATTATTTAATCTAGATTTCTGGCTTTATATGGTACAAATACACACAGATGTAAATTGTAGTGTGTAAATTTAGAAAGGCAAACATGGTCAATCACCTACCCGCAAAAGCTATAGAGATGACTGGATATTTTAACATTGGGGTAATTTATCAACAGACAATTATGTCAAAGCCTAAAGGTCACTATGTTTCAATTCTCCTTCGTAATTTTTTGCAAAGGCAATTTTAATTGCCAGTCAAGGTAAGTCAACGAAAAACAAATAGCAATAGCAGATGACTGATATATAACTCCGCCTCTAGTTGTGGCCTATGTTGCCTATCTAAATTATTTATGTTAATAAAGGAGAATTACCCTTATGCTGTAAATTTCATAACGTACCCACTTATAGAAATACAGTGGAACCTCTGATAACGGAACTTCTCTTTAACGAAAACCTCTTTATAATGAAAAAAAAATTAAATGTACCAACTCATTTCCCCATTTTTTCAATGAAAACAGGCCTCCCTTTAACGAAAACTCCTCTATTATGAAATAACGAAAGCTTCTTTCTGACCAAGATGCCATTTTACTTTCATTTAATGAAAAGTGGGTGTGGCCACGCATGAGCACTAGTTCTATGATGTCATATAATAAAATAATCAATTAAAAACAGACCCGCCCACTGTAAAAATGGCGTCTTTCTTCTCCACACATTATGCTCTGTCACTCTTATTTTGCCATCTTACTATCCAGGAGCACAGATAATTCCCTTAAACAGCCTTTCCCTCATTATGAAACATATTCTGCAAACTTATTTTCTTATTCTCTTTTCTTGTTCTGCAATTTGTTACCCAGCTTACTCTGCTGTCTACTGCCCCTCATTTTTTATAAAAAGGTAAAGTCTCACATTGGGGATGCCTCATTTACAAAACTTTCCTTTAATGAAAACCTCTATGTAATGAAAAGATTCTTGTGTCCCAAAAGTTTCGTTATTCAGAGGTTCCACTTAATGAACAATTAGTTAGTATAAATTTCAAAACAGCCCTGGCTATGAAATAAAAAAGCACACTGACCTACATGTACTTCAGTTAGCATCACAACATTAGGGTGAGTGACAAATGATGTCTTATCAACTTGTCCTCCAACTGACACTATCCAAACACGATGAGGACTCATAACGAACACTAAGAGAGAATGAGCCCATCTCTTACAAACAGTTTGAGGTGCATCTAACTGTTAATAGAAAGAAATTAATAGCTTACATGTATCTCACTGGACATACATGTACCTTTATCCACAAACTTTGAGTGATGTTAAAGATCCAACAATCATCTAATGTATCATTATTCATGTCCCTTCCACCAGCTATCACTAGCATAGGACTGTCCGGTCCAGTTATGACAACAGCACCTGCATGACGGTATCTACCCACAGGCCATTGGTATATTGCTTCGGGTTTCTTTATACACTGCCAGAACTAGTGAATAACACATTAACTATTTTTTATGTTTGTGTATTAAACATACCACAGTGGTGATTGATATCTCTAACAGATAAACATTGTTAGTAGCAGTAATCTTGGCATCATCATTAGTCTCTATTCCACCAAACAGAACAGCTCTAGTGTTGTTGATTCTTTCAATGATAAAGCCAAAAGCAGGTCGAATACACTGACCAATGATTGAGGGATTACTCCATTTTCCTAAATTAACTATTAACTAATATCTAAATAAAGATAATTTTTACTTGATGATATATTATATATTGAGTGCTCATCAGTATGCCATCTTCCACTGCGTAACTTGATGTACTTATAATGAGGTAGCTGCACAGCTGGTTCTGATCCCAGACCTCCTATCATTAGTAAATGATGTACTCCATAATGTTCAAATGATAGCATTCCACCGTAAGCTCTCCTCATAACTGGTCTAGTTGCATCAGTTGGCTCTAATTCTCTCCATTGAAGACTAACAGTATCCAGTTGTGTAATACTGTTGTAAAAGCAGTCACCATGACCACAATATCCCAAAAAATAGTACAATAGTTCATTTACTGCAACACAGCAGTATCCAAGGACTCCTAATGGAGGAGTCCCAGTAGTACTTCTAGTGACCCATTGACCAGTTGAAGGAGTAATTTGCTGTATGCTACTGGTGAATCTTCTCTTCTCTATGCTGTCATGAGCTCCAGGTAAACCATCTTGATAACCAGCCCACACGTACAGTGAATTACCTACTGATACAGTTTGGTGATGGGCTCTTCCATTTGGTTGATCTATTGTGGACATCACATGTTCACTGGAATAGTACTTACTAGTATCAGTACTTACTTACTTATAAATGCCATAGCCCCGACCAGCAAACAGCCATTTTAATACAGATCACGTGAGAAGTTTCAAGAAGAAGAGTAAAGAGAGGAGGGGCTGGAGCAGAAGAGAGGAGGGGTTGCAGCAGATTCCCATCAATGAATGTCTCAACTCTCAAGAAATGACTTGATATTTCAAAAAGAGCTTCCTGAGAGCTTGGACAACATAGAGTGTCCTATATGCCTCCAGGTTATAATAGAGGAACCGTGTCAAGCATCTTGCTGTGGACAACACTTTTGTGAGACATGCATTGCAAGGGTTACTACCTCTTGCCCCTACTGCAGAGCCAGTGGCCATAACTTTGCTGTCTTTAAAGACAGAAACTTTGCACGGTTCCTAGGCAGTCAGATAGTATATTGCACCAATAAAGAAAGGACAGGCTGTGAATGGGTTGGAGAGTTACGCCAGATTAGGACTCATCTATCAGAAAATTGTGGGAGAGTGAGATGCCCACACCCTGGTTGTCCTGAAGAATACATACAAGCATACAAATTAAAGAGACACCAAGAGAAAGAATGTCCTGCAAGGCCATACAAGTGTAAGCACTGTGGATTAAAAGACACCTATATCTACATACGACAAACGCATTACCCAGAGTGTCCTTTGTTCCCTGTAGAGTGTCCATATAAATGCACCACTGTGGCAAAGATCCCACGCTGTGATGTACAAGACCATCTACTAGTATGCCCGCTTAGTCCTGTAGAGTGTAAGTACAGTGCATTAGGTTGCCTAATGATGCCGTTGAGAATGAATAGTGAGGAGCACCACTTAGAACCACATACAGAAGTACTGGTTGAAACTTGTAGCAGACTTTTATGCAGGATAGAGCAAGAAAAGGAGCAATCGAAAGCAGAGCAAAGCAATCTCCAGAGACAGATTAATTATTTAAATACAGAGCTGAATAAAATGCGAGCTGATTTACGAAGTCAGCATGACTTATTGCATGGGAAGGTGTACTACGACATTGATGATAAGCTAAGTCAGCTGATAGTTAAACACGAGAAATTGAGAAGTGACCATGATCAGGTGAAAAAGGAGCATAGTGACCTTTTTAAAACAATGACAGTATTCATACTGCCAATAGTAGTCTGCCTTTTATTATATTTATGGTTCAAGAAGTACTAATCAAAAGTTTTTTATTTCTTATTTTTATTTTATTTTATTTTATTTTAGGAGTTCATAATTTATATTGCAATGATTTAAAATTAACTTAACAAAATTTAACCTTGCACAAGGTATCAAAGCAATCATAGAGCTACCATAGTACATAAAATGTTTATTTTAAAGGGATGTTCATATAACTTTTATCTCATCATAAGGATTGTTTGACCTTGGGTCAGTTTTGACTTCACTGATCTTCTGGGCAACATCCATGAAAAACCTCCCAAAAACAGTGTGCTTGTTATCTAGCCATGACTGTGGGTAAGAGAGAGTATAAGAATAAGCATAATTGAACTACGTGCTGCATAATTTAATAGCACTAATAGAGTATGTGTAGCAATAATAACATTAAAATGTGATTTTATAGTATCACAGCAACAGAAATAGTAGGAATGCCCATGGTTTATGTCATAATAGTAACAAAAAGGACAATATTTTAGTAGATATTATATGTTCGATCCTTTATGAGTCCACAGTATCTACATGCGGCTAACATGCCATTTATAAGTGATATAGTCGTATGTGCCACCAACAATGTACATTCAGTCACCAAAGTATAGCTATAGGGTATAGGCTTACAGTGGGTACAATAGTAATGAAGAACTGTGACCCATTAGTGTTATTATTTACTTCTCTACTTACATCGTAAATATTAATGACAGGAGCTTCCTTTTCAGCACTAAGCAACAAAATCATAATAATAACCAAATAAACTATTATTGCAATCTCATAGTATTCTATATAGGTATATATACATGTCCATACATGTTTTCATAATAATATTATGTCTCTTCTTAGGAATTATTAGTCAACACATTAATGATGAAATTAACAAATAATGTCAAATCATCAATATATCACTACTAGTGACTACCTAAGTTATTTTTTAAAGATGAAAAACATTGACACAAAAAATTACAGCAAATTACATTAATGTTGCTTTAGCAGCATGCATAAAGGTTCAAAGGACAACATGATACAAGAACACCCATAATCTCAGGCCTAAAGTATGACTGGATAACTGGATTAGCTATTGTAAAGAAAAGGAAGGAAATAGTACCAATTATAATGAACCATATAGGTACATCAATAAACAGATAAAGTAGAGAGTAGACGACAGCAGGCACAAGGCATATCCCATAGATGAGTAACATGCTTCCAAATATACCAAAGAGTCTCTTCTTTTTTGAGGCATATGCACTCTCTCCTGCTATCACTGACTGATCTCTGAAGAACCTTCTAGTGAAACAAAAGGTCCAAATAGAAAAGACAAATATTATCCCAAGTATAATGAGTGCTGCAAAAAGACCAAAGAAACCTCGACTTGAACTACTCGGTAGGGAACAATATTGAGAATCAAACTGATGGTGGTCAAATTGAAATCCAAAAATATAAAAAGTGGTATATACAGCAGACAGTATCCAAATAGCAATGGTGAGGGTCAGTGCTACCCAGGGTTTCATGTACCGGTTGTGAAGATGTGGTTTGACAATAAACAGAAACCGATCAAATGATATAGCGGCTAGTGTTGTTGATATGACTAGTACCATCCACCAAAAAATATAAAGAGCAAAGTAGCAAGTCCCTCTCTTCTCCTCATCTGAACCATTAAAGATCCACTCACCAGCAGATAATGAAATGATATAAAAAGGAAGGTAGAGTAGATTCAATACAAGATGTGCCAGTATGAGAGAAGTGAAGAACACTGTTGATGGTTGTTTCAAGGACTTCCTTTGATAGAGTGTGATAGATAGTACCACACCATTAGCTATCAGAGCTAGTATCATCTCAACAGTAAGAACTGCTGCTACTGCTGGACCACTGAACTGATCAGTTAAGGTATAGTTATCTTCCATTGCTATCTTGACATTTACAATAGTCTTATCAGCAAATTTTACATGTTTATGATAACAGGAAATTAAAAGAAATATGTACTCCCTCTAATACAGTACATTAGTAATGCAATATATACCTACAATTAAGAGGACATCCATCAACTAATCTTGCTTCAATGTACCATTTAGTGTTAATTACTGTATGCATGTGTGATAATGCTGTCAATAACCAGTGGTAAATGGTAGTACAAAAATATAAACACTGAATCTTCCAATATAAAGGTTAGTTGCTTTTCATTGCCTTGAAACACACACTTCTATCAGCTTCATTATTTTAACAAAATTACAATATTGAATGCAGTCAGAGGCCCTTCAAACGGTATATACAGATAAAATAGCCCTACAAAATGGGAAACTATGAATTTAATTAGAGTGGCCTAATAATAACACTAACAAAAACATGTCAGAGCTAGTATCACCTCAAAAGTAAAAATTACTGTTACTGCGGGCACGTTAAAATCACCAGTAAATGTAAAGTTGCTTGCCATTTCAAATTTATGATAAAAGCTCTTCTTGCAGACAATTCTAAACTTGACTTTTGTCCCAAAAAATAACAGTTACTATAACTCTTCACAAAACAACCATTAATTTTACAAAGAACAACAACACTAAAGGCCTTCCTATACTAGTGCTTTTAATGTGCATTAAACCAGTTTGAAACTGATTCTAGTCATTCGACATTCAATAGATAACCAATCGTAGCTGGATTTGAATACTATTAAAATATACAAGATCACAAAGATAGTTTGAATCACTTTATGAGCATTGGAGTGCATCAGTACTAAACAAGTTGAAACCACAATTTGCAACAGTATTTTTGACAAAGAAAATGACAACTAATAGAACTTAAATGCATCAAAATAATTATATCAACAAAATTTACCAAAAATATACAAAAATTAACATAACATGTAAAATAAGTGTAATCAGCTACTTTTCACATATTTGGTAAATTTTGTCAGTATAATTATTGTGATACATATAAGTTGCCTTTTTTTGTTAAGGATAGGCTCAAAAAGATATCATAGTGACCTTCTAAAACTATTTTTTGCACTGATTAAAAGTAATATATTGTTGACTGCAAGCTGATAACTTTTGACGTAGTCTTACTGCAATTTTATAATGCAAACAAAGTACAACTATTACTATAAACAGTTGTCCAATGTTAAAATTTGTCCAAAAATTGATGCATTACTCAAAGCCTATATAACAAAGACACTTTACAATAACATTCCTTTTTACGAAAGCATTAACTGTTAAAAATTTTCAATTTTAGTTAAATCTATAATTACAATAACAATTAAGGTGCTATAGGGTGCAACATTCAAGCAGAGTATATTTATGACTACAAATCTGTGGACAATTATTAAAATACAAATAAAAGCTCAGGTTACACAGCACAATATTAAGTATCATAACATCTAAGACAACAAATAATTTACATTAAAAGTACACGGTACACATTATAATGAAGTATTAATTTTAAAGCTCTAAAGATTACAATTAGTCTTCAGAGTCTCTATTATACATACAGTACAATATGGGCAAAATACAAAATTTAGACTTAAAAATATACATGGTATAAGATGCTATAGCTTAGAATGTATTTGACTGTAAACAATTTATTGGGACAAGCCCGAGCGAGCCCTCTATAGTCAAAATCCATCACTCTATATGCATGTATGTACATATGTGCATCTTTGGTCATGTCCAGTGTGTACTACAATCTATTTCAATGTAGCAGTATTCTAATATAATATTTCAAACAGAATCATGAAGGTGATTAACAAAAAGAAATCGGATTTTCCTTATTACTAGAAGTTACCCAAGCTGATTTTTAGCTGTAGATGCTATCATATGTAACATTAATGTAGTATTTGACCCCATTCCTGATTTATACATGTACGTAGAGTTGTTATTGGCCTTGCTAGCAATTATCGCAGGCAAGAACTATGTTTATTTGAATGCAATTGTGACTGTCATTTTATTGTTGTGGTACTTGTGTAGCGCTATTTTGTATAATATAATGGATTTTATAAAGGATGCATAACTCACAACAGTCTGATTAAAGTTTCTACTGAGTGGAGCTTATCTTAACATTGGTAATAGATATTTTTTAAATTTGTATGACAAAATAAAGGAAATGACAGAATTTATTATAATTATTTTGTTACTTCATTTTTCTGTGTATATCTACATGCATGTCTATACAATAATTTTATTGTTAGCAAATTTTCATGTTTTTAATTTTGTATTACAATTTTGAAATAAGCATTGACAGATTTATTATTTAAACAACACTAAAAATGAACCAAGAATCAAGGAATGTTTAAAATCATCACTTAAAATACTATAAAGAACGTTCCAGAATAATGTACACAAGTAGGAGAAAGTTCTATAGTAGATAGCTAAAACTGCTACAGTTTGTAGTAAACTTGTGTGTAGTGATACTATGATCTAATTGTCAATACACATTTTGTATGGTACATACAAGTGACCTTACTATCTAAAGGTTAATCTGTTGAATAGTAAATAGTGTACTCTGACCCTAATTAACCACTACACTATAAGTTACAGTGGTTGTAGCTAGAAAGGAAAAACAGAACAGCATAAAGAGGATATGGAAAGAAACTTCACCTTTACTGGCAATTTCAGTGGCCCAGCAGTAGCAGCAGTTCTTACTGTTGAGATGATACTAGCTCTGATAGCTAATGGTGTGGTACTATCTATCACACTCTATCAAAAGAAGTCCTGGAAACAATCATCAACAATATTCTTCACTTCACTTATATTGGCACACCTTGTATTGAATCTACTCTACCTTCCATTCATTATCATTGGATTAGCTGCTGAAGAATGGATCTTTGGTAGTACAGATGAGGAGAAGAGAGGGACATGTTACTTCAATGATTTTATTTATTGGTGGATGGTAATAGTCATATCCATCACACTAGCTGCTATATCATTTGATCGGTTTCTCTTTATTGTCAAACCACATCTTCACAAGCAGTTCATGAGACCCTGGGTAGCTCTGATCCTCACCATTGCTATTTGGATACTGTCTGCTGTATTGAGTTCTGTTCATGTTTTTGGTTTTCACTTGTATATCGACATTTGTTTTTCATACTCAGATAACATTGGCTTTAGAGTTTATTTCGTTCTTTTATCAGCTATTGTACTTATGATAATATTCATCACTTCTCTTTGGACCTTTTGTTTCACTAGAAGGTTCTTCAAAGATCAGTCAGTGATAGCAGGAGAGAGTGTGTATGCCTCAAAAAAGAAGAGACTCTTTGGAATATTTGGAGCTATGCTACTCATCTATGGTATATGCTTTGTACCTGGTGTCCTCTACTTCCTGCTTCTTCTGTTTATTGATGTACCAATATGGTTTATCATTGTGGCTATTATTTGCTTCCTCTTCATTACAATAGCCAGTCCTGTTATCCAGTCATACTTCAGGCCTGAGATTAAGAGTGTTCTTGTATCATGTTTCCTTCTTTGCAATTGCAAATGCTGATAAATTTTTTTACTTAGATTTTTATGAGTTGTGACTAATTTCTTTTATTTGTATCATCTTTATTATTACTTCAATTTTCTGTGTACATTGTAAATTACACCATTCGGTTATATAGTTTTTATGATGTTTTTTAATATTCAGTGAGCTAATGGGTTCAACAATAATTAAGCTCCTGTAAATTTTAGACCGTGATTTAGCCATACTATAAATGGAAAGAGATATATTGGCGTGACAAAAAAATTTGGTAATGAACTGTGGCAACAGCGGTAAACAGCGATAGACAGCAGCAAAATATGGTAAACAGTGGTAAACATTGATAAACCTTAGTGAACATTGATAAACCTTGGCAACTATCATAATGATAAACAAGGTAGCTAAACATGCTAGAGTTGTAAACATGCATTCCAACTGGCAACAAAATAGTTAATATCAGGTAACGGTATGATATAAATATTACATATATCAGCATACTTTGGTAACTATTACCTTTAAATAAGTGGAGCACTACATCATAATTATCTTAACATGGTATACAGTAGTAAGTATTAATATATCTTGATAGCAATGTAACTGAGCAGATATTCCTTGCCAAGCAAAATTAATAGATTAATGCCTTTCATCTTTTTTGTGTTACATCCTTTTCACATGTTTTATGATGCTCAAGCCTAACTTTGCTTTAGAAAACTTGTGTTACTTTTTAGTCACATCATTTTGTCTTGTTTTTATACTTATGTTAAGAAATTTTAATTAGCCTGTTGTAAATAAAATGCACCATCAGTAAAGCAAGTACAACAGCCGTTCTTAATCATTGATTGTCTACATGCTATACATTGATTGTTTTCTCACTTATCCTTATAAAGTGCTTGTAGTATACTCTTTCTTTCTCCTTTACAAAATTTGAGTTATATGTACGTACACACTGAAATTATACGTGTATTTATGTTATGTCTTGCACTATCAAAGCTTTGTTTGCATCCACTGATATTACTGTATTATTGATACATTATTCTTTTAGTTTCATGGTACTGTTGGTGCATGTATTGTCTTTATTGTATACATTCAGCGTAATGAGTAATGTTATCATCATAATTAGTTTTCAATAATAAATATGAGATAACAGTTTACTGTTTTCTTTTACATGAAAGTAGTTTAAATACTGTATGTACTACAAGTTATAGGAGAAACAGAGGGTATGGAAAGCAACTATACTTATACTAGTGATTTCAGTGGTCCAGCAGTAGCAGCAGTTCTTACTGTTGAGATGATACTGGCTCTGATAGCTAATGGTGTGGTACTATCTATCACACTCTATCAAAGGAAGTCCTTGAAACAACCATCAACAATATTCTTCACTTCTCTCATACTGGCACATCTTGTATTGAATCTACTGTACTTTCCTTTTTTCATCATTGCATTTGCTGCTGAAAAATGGATCTTTGGTAGTACAGATGAGGAGAAGAAAGGGACATGTTACTTTGTTGATTTTACTTTTTGGTGGATTCTACTAGTCATATCCATCACACTAGCAGCTATATCATTTGATCGGTTCCTCTTTATTGTCAAACCACATCTTCACAAGCGGTTCATGAGAGCCTGGGTAGCACTGACCCTCACTATTGCTATCTGGATACTGTCTGCTGTATTAAGTTCTGTTCATGTTTTTGGTTTTCATTTGTATGTTTCCATTTGTATTTCATATTCAGAGAGTATTGGCTTTGGTGTTTATTATTTTCTTTTATCAGTTACTATACTTGGGATAATATTCGTCACTTCTCTTTGGACCTTTTGTTTCACTAGAAGGTTCTTCAAAGATCAGTCAGTGATAGCAGGAGAGAGTGTGTATGCCTCAAAAGAGAAGAGACTCTTTGGAATATTTGGAAGCATGTTACTCATGTATGGGCTATGCTATATACCTGGTGTCCTTTATTTCTTATTTTCTTTGTTTTTTGATGTACCATTGTGGTTTAATACAGTGGCTACTCTTTGCTTCCTATTCATTACTGTGGGTAGTCCTGTTATCCAGTCATACTTCAGGCCTGAGATAAGGAGTGTTCTTGTGTCACGTTTTCCTCTTCACTTTTGTGTGCACTGCTGAAACTTGATCAAAGTTGTGTCATAATTAATTTTGTTCTTTTGTTTACATTAAATTAGTATCATACTTACAATGTTTAATTATTAACTTTTAAATAACTTGTATTTTGGTGATGTGAGTGTGAGTATTTCTTTTATTTGTTTCATATTTAGTATCACTGGATGCATCAAGTGCATTCTCAATCTCATAGCATAAACCTGCAGGCATGCACATAATTCACAATGATAACAGAAAAAATTTTGGCGAAATAGTAGCTTCATTAATTGATTCTAGCATATAATAAAATGATACGTAATCCTGAAATTTGCAAAAACGAGCTTTATATAATAATGACTGTGTATGTGAACATTTTAATTCATTTACTTACTCCTCTCTTCCTTCCTCTCCCTTCCTTTCTCTAAAGCTGGTGTTGCTATGCCTCCTGAATATATCCCCTCTCAGCTACAAAGGGAGCATGCTAACTTAAACAATAGTGATCATATGATAAAGAAAATAAGAGAAAAAGAGAGAAAAATAAAGGGACAGACAAAAAATGGAGATAAAAAGAGACAAAAATAAATAAAATGGAGGTAAAGAAATAATACAGATACATCTACACATACGTGCATATAATTATTTACCAAAATTGAAACTTTATTAGGTTTAGCTGTGCTTATAATAATAATTCATTATTACTGATTCTCTTTTGCCTAAAAAGGAAGAGAGAATAGGGGAAGGGAAATGGAAAAGAAATTCCATGATGACAATCTTATACAAACATGTACATGTACACACGTATATGTACATACCTAATTAGTATGCATGCAACCGGAAATGTTCCATAAACTCAATTGCTTCCTTTTTTCTTCTAAACCTTGATGTGACCGTCAATACTAGTAGTCAGATCAACAAAATAAGCCACACCTTTCACAGAATCCAGGCACACCCACACAATTAATTAGACGTGTATGTAACATGTCTTAATTATGACTCATAATTAAGACATGTTACATACATGTCCAATTAATTGTGTGGGTGTGCCTATTGACATCACGGTGCATGTAACTCTTTTTATACATTGAATTGAAGTTAACAGAAGGTTTTCATAACTGATTCATAAAGAACAAAGACCAAATATTAATGATAATAATTCTTTATTATTATTAGGCCATTTATTCCAATCATATAATATCTTGTTTCCACTTGACATAATTAAGGTCATGTATATGTATCATGTAAGAAGTGGAAAAAACCGTATTGATTAAGTGATTTTTGATGAAATGTAGCCATGCAAACACCATGTAGTACAGGGTCACCCAAATTTTGAACAGCTTTAAGAAATCAAATTTTGATCAGAATCAGCTTAAACATTCTACACAGCATAAGTATATGTATACATATCAGGAAAAAGAAGTCTCTCTCTCCTTGCCATTTTCAACAAATTTGGCCAAAGTAACTGCATGTACTGTACATTAGGCCTGAGAATAATAATTATATTCACAATTTTTGTAATTATGCTTTGCTTTAGTGCATAATGATTGTTCAATTATTCTTTTCAATAATTGATTACTATTATTCTCAAAATTATTCTTGAAATGAGGAATTAATGCAGCAATGCTTTAAAAACTTGAAATAAGCACCCTTTCTGCTTTCAGTGAACATATACCAAATTCGCTGACAACAAAATAGCTTTACGTATCATACCTTTGCTTCACTGACCAAAACATTGCTAAAATAAACTTGTCTTAACTAGCTTTTTATGCAACATACTACATGTAGATCTATATAGCTAGCAGAAAAATAAAAAATCCTCACCTTTTAAATTTTGCCCGAGACCACTTGTACTATAAGGACTTTGCCACTTTAAAAATTCATAAAAATACAATAATCAGCATAAACTTTCTACACAACAAAAGTAGTCAGCAATCTTTAACAAAATACCTTGTACTACTAGTAGACTTACTTACAATCTTCGCCCAAAATTTGGACCAACTTAATTTTGATTAAAATTAAATTTTTATCCCTGTACTTACAATAATAGTGTATTTCATAGTCTTTCAACTAATTTTTGATCAAAATCAGCTCACATTAGGTAAGAACAACATATCAGAACCATAATGAAAATGTAACTTTTGTACAATGTAGACCACTACTATAAAGAAGTAACAAATCTTACTAATCTGAGCCAAGTAGTTTAAATGAGTGAAAATTAAAGATGAAACAATGTTTTCAACATTAGCAACTTCCATTGAAAAACAGTTCATGAAGCAAATTAGCACCCAATCTCACTGATGCAGTCCCTGCTGCTCAGTGTAGCAAAAGAATGAACTGGCAGATTTGAAAGAGATTTCATGCTCTTCTTTTAGACAAAAGCATACTAATAACTTAAAGTTCCTTTTGTTGCTTCTTATGTCATATAAAAGGAGGCTATAGCACCCCAATCTAATGAAACCAAATAGAAAAAATCTTTTGAGCTAACAGCAAGCTTATACCTCTAGGGTTATACAGCGGTGGAGTTTACGTGGCTTCTTTGTCTCCAATTTGGTTTCTCACTACACCCCAATGGCACACAACTGATTCATGTCAATGAGGCCTCGCTGGCTGCTCAGACCCCCCCCCCCCAAATAACTGTAGGGGATTGGGCAGCAAGTACAAGAGTAGCTATTCTAGTATTAAAAGATAACTTGAGCAGAAATCATAGAGAGTGCGCCAACTGTATGATAAACTAAAATTTGATTCAACTGAAGATGTGTGTTACTGGTTCTGATAATAGTATTAGTTATTTTAGTGTTAGTTATAGTGTTAAGTAATATCTTCTCGTTTTGATTGTTGTTGTAGCATGTTTTATTTTACTATTATCATAAGGATGCCTGCACGACTAAGCACGATTGTCATTATAAATGTAGCATTAGAGTCTATAAATCTATACTTCTCAGAAAATTGAAAACAAACTACTTAGTAGCATTTTAATTCAGCATACAATAAATATGCATTGTAATCAAAAACAGAGAATGAGAAACAATTATGCATTATAGGTGCAAAGCAGCATAAATTGCTTAATCATTAATAAAATTTTATCCTTTTTAATGTTTCTATTACCTGAGCCATAGTAGGACGAGCTCTATATCTTGTATGAAGTCCTCTTTGTATGAGAAACTTCATATCAGACGAGGAGACACTACAAGTTTGTTGCCATCTCCCTCCTGTTGTCATTTCTGGTGGACAACATAAATTCATTTCCATAAGGAGAACAGAGTAACTGTAGACATCCATTGCTGGACTATGTTGATCAGGATCACGAGCTTCTGGTGCAGCATATGCAACATTGCCTGGCATTACAGTACCAGTACTAGTGCCTTGTTGCAATTTAGCTGTACCATAATCTGCTACTTTCGCTTCATAACCAGCAGGTCCAGTGGAAGGATTTAATAATATGTTAGGACTGCTGACATCTCTGTGAATGATAGGCTGAGGCTTAAACAGGTGAAGGTACAGGTGAAGGTAGTTGAGGGCCAAAGCTACATCTTGTGCAATACTGAGAATCTGTTGATTGGTTAATCGGTTTCTTTGCAGCTCCTGATTAAGACTAGTGCTCATCAGCTCCGTCAAAATGAGAGGATTACCCACTTTAGTTGCACCAATAAACTGGACCAGGTTAGGATGGCGTACTTGTGATGCTATGCTCATTTCCCTGAAGAAAATACTTTGATTATAATCTGAGATGATGATAGCATGAAGCGACTTTACAGCTACTCTTAAACCTCTAAAAATACCAACTGTAACAACAGCAAAAGATCCTCTTCCTAACTCCTCCTCTGTCAAAGTTACTTCATCTCTATTAATAACCCAGTAATCATCAGTAAGTGCTTGTTGCTGGTATCTACGAACTGCTTCTTGAGACTGTCGCAGCTCCCTATCCTTCTCCTGTACCTCCCTATCCTTCTCCTGTAGAACCACCTGATACTCTCTGTCCTTTTCCAGCAGTGCCTCCTGTTTCTCCCTTTCCATCTCTTGTAGTCGATGACAATATCTTCTAATTTCTTGCTCTTTCTCTGCTTGTTCTCTTTCCTTTTCCTCTATTTGCTGATGAAAAATTTGAACTTCTCTTTTCTTCTCATCGAGACTTTTCATAAGGGCTTGTATGGTTGATTCAATATGAACGGAATCTCTGCTTGGTTTATGGTGCTCCTCCAAACATAGGCTTCTTCCTAACTGTAGTTGCTTCACTTGCTTGTAATCACTTGAATCATATGTATCACCTACTAGACACTCCCCTTTACTGTTGAAAACTAATAATTTGAATTTATAATAATAAGCATGTACTGGTACATTAATTATCATTTGCTACACATCAATGTATCACTATTACAATAAGTATGTAAATCATATTCATTAACCTAAACTACAGACACTACAATTACAAAAACAAAATTTTTAATTCCTGTGACAAACATAAAGGCCAACCTTTTAAAATTATGCACATGCTCTACTGTATAGTGGGTATATATTGTTTTAGAAAATGTTTGTTCTTAATAGGATTAGAAATTTTCATTCATTTTATTTTTGTTTTGAGCAGCCATTTTATACATGTGGCATTGAGGGAATGCCTTTTTAGTTTGAAAAATATTCATTCCACGTGGTAAGAAATGAAATTAAGCTCTAATAGAATACATCCACAATATGGTTTTAATACAAATGTAAGTGACTTTGTGCAATGATAATTGTGCACTAACCTAGTTCAGTTGACATATGATGAGTAATCATTTCATTTTTACGTAGCCCTCCAACAGTCATTATCCAAACACAATGAGGACTCGTAACAAACACTGAGAGAGAATGAGCCAATCTCTTACTAACAGAATGAGGTACATCTAACTGATAATAGAAATAAATTAATAGTTACATATATGTGACTCACTACACACATACCTTTATCCAGGAATGTTGAGTGATGTTAAAAATCCAACAGTCATCTAATACATCTTGTTTCTTATCCCAACCACCACTTATCACTAGCATAGGACAGTCTAATTCAGTTACAATAACAGCACCTGCATGAAGAAATCTACCAGCAGGCCATTGGTCTATTGCTTCAGATTTCTTGATACACTGCCAGAACTAATAAATAGAAATAAACCATCAGATCTAGAGTGGATAATTGATTTTAAAGGGGTTAGAATTTGGTAAAATTGGCATATTGCCAAATTAAAAACCACCAACCACTAAAATTTGTCAAAACTTGCTCATCTAAATTATTATAGTGCAATCATTACATGCAACATACCACAGTGCTGGTTGATACATGTATCTCTAATATATAAATATTGTTAGTAATAGCATCCTCATCTTCAGAATCACATCCACCAAACACAACAGCTCTAGTGTTATTGATTTTTTCAATGACAAAAAAAGAAGCAGGCCATAGTGTACACTGACCAATGACTGAGGGATTACTCCATTCTCCTATTTTGAAATAAAAAACTAAAATCAACACAATGCCAAAGAATATAATGTCTTACTCAGCGATAAATTATACAGTGAATGTTCATTAGTAAGCCACTCCTCTCCATTCTTTTTAGCCAAAGATGCCGGTAACTCATATCTATAATCTGGTAGCTGGAAAGTTGGTTTTGGTCCTTGTCCTCCTATCATTAGTAAATGGTGTACTCCATCATGTTCAAATGATATCATTCCACCAAAACATCTCCTCATAACTGGTCTAGTTGCATCAGTTGGCTCTAATTCTCTCCATTGAAGACTAACGGTATCCAGTTGTGTAATACTGTTATAAAAACAGCTTTCATTACAATGTGACTCACTCTGTGATGTTCCCCCAAAATAATATAATTGATGATTTATTGCAGTACAGCAGTGTGCCCAAATTCCTAATGGAGGAGTACCACTAGTATCTCTAGTGATCCATTGACCAGTTGAAGGAGTAAAGTGCTGTATAGTACTAGTGAACACATCATTTGCTGCTGGATCATGGTAAAACTCGAAATTTAAACCACCCCACACATACAGTGAATCACGTACTGATACAGCTCGATACAAAAATCTTGGACAATCCATCTTTGCTGATCCAACATTTATTGGAATATGGCTATGTGTGGGATGGACCATCAACTATCTGTGAGATCATCAATTTAGATAGTGTGGTGAAAAAATTTAATCAACAGAAAAAGGAAGCACCAAAATGCATGAACTATACATACATACAGTCTTCATCCTTTCCAATAACACAGCTTGAGCCATACTAGAACAATCTCTAAATTTACTATTTAAGCCCTCTTTGTATGGGAGACTTCATAATAGACCAAGAGACAGTAACATGCAGATTTTCATGCACTTTCATTATGGGCTGTATCTATGCTGTCATCATTTCTGGTAGAGAATGTAAATCATTTTCATAAAAAGAACAGAGTAACTGCATGTAGACATCCATTGCTGGACTGTGTTGATCAGGATTAAAAGCTTCACATGCAACATACCGGTATGCCACATTGCCTAGCATAATAGTAGTGCCTTAGCTGTAACATAATCTGTTCTACTTTAGCTTCATATTCATAACCAGCAGGTCCAGCACAAGGCTTTAATTAATAATATTATGTTAGGACTGCTGACATAACTGTAAACAATAGGCTGAGGCTTACACAGGTAGTTGAGGCCTAAAGCTCCATCTTGTGCAATGCTGAGAATCTGTTGATTGGTTAATCAATTTCTCTGAAGCTCATGATTAAGACTAGTGCTCATTAGTCAATTAAGGTGTATTTATCATAATTTATGATTCAAGAAGCACTAGAATAGCTTTTTATAATAGGAGTACATAATTTATTTTACAATGATTTAAATGAACTAAAAAAATTAACCGCAAGATGTCAAAAATTATTATTAAGATACCAACCATTATTACATAAAGTATACATTCATTTTAAAGTAATGTTCATTATTTTTATGTCATCATAAGGTTTGTCTGACCTTGGGTCAGTTTTGACTTCACTGATCTTCTGGGCAACATCCATTCCACGAAACACCCTCCCAAAAACAGTGTGCTTGTTATCTAGCCATGACTGTGGGTAAGACAGATTATAAAAATAAGCATAATTGAGCTACTGCATAATTTACTAGCATAAAAAATAGTAGAGTATGTTTAACACCAAGTGTTGGAATGTCAGTAATTTGATCTCATAACAATAACACAAAGGACAATACTTTTGTAAACATTAGTTCCCCTATGACCACAGTATATATATATATATATATATATATGTCATGTATAAGTGATGTGCTACCAACAAGTATACATACATGTACATACAGTCATAGTATAGTACTAGGGTATAGGCTTACAGTGGGCACAACAGTAATAAAGAATTGTGATCCATTAGTATTAGGGCCAGCATTAGCCATTGAGAGAGTATATGGTCTGTCATGCTTAAGACTTGGATGGAACTCATCTTCAAACTCTCCATCCCAAATAGAAGTACCACCTGTACCAGTACCTGACAAAAATGCAGTTTAAATGTAATGTGAGTCACTCTGACTTCTTCCTCCCTCTCTCCCTCTCACAGTCTCTATTCCCTTTCTCCTTCTGCTTCTTCCTCTCTCCCTTTTCCATAACATCCCACCTTTCTCTCTCCCTCTTCCTTCGTTACCTGTAGGGTCCCCAGTTTGTATCATGAATGATTTAATAACTCTGTGGAATATGTGATTATTATAATAGCCATTACTGACATGAACACAGAAATTCTCAACTGTTTTAGGACAACTAGTAAAAAAAATAAGACATAAGCCAAGTAAGAAAGAAGGAGAAAGAGCATAGTGGTAAAGAAATGGAAAGAAACAGGAAAAAGAAACGATAACGATGTTGCAGTTATAATGTACATGTATACCCATGTAAATATAAACTGTAAATTGATATGCATGTACATGTACATAACTTACTATTCCGGGAAGAGTTTAAGATGAATGTCACCAAGTGTAGTGTGCATCACAGCCGTTGAACTAACTCGGGATGTACTTGAGGACTACACAATACATAAATAACCATGGTAAAGTAAGACTCCACCCACCTGAGTAGCAGCCATCATTTCCTCTTTGGATGGTTTTTCATTGAACACATCTCTCTCATCTTCAGTTCTAGAAGAAAGACAGGAGGAAGGAGGGAAAGAAGAAACAAAAAAGGAAGAAACAAAGTTTAAAAGGGCCGGGGATGAATGGAGAGTGGGAGAGAGAAAAGGTAAATTACACACATGTATATGTCCTACTAGTATATGCAATGTACATCACATGTAATCATATTTCTAACCCTTTCTTGTCGTCAGGGTCTCGTCTGCTAAACATGTAAAACCTGTTTCTTTTGTAAGCAGTACATATCAATGTGGGGTCAGATGTGTCTTTGAGTAGACCAGGATTATCAGACACCTCCATCTCCTGTTGAAGGAAAGGAGGAAATAATTGTAAAGGACAATGAAATGATAAAGGAATTAGGGGTTAAAAGGTAGTAAATTTGAAATCAATTTTTAACTAATAATGTTTAATAGGACAAGGCCATAAATTCAAAACTATCAGCAATTTGACAAATTTCAAAGCTGTTATAGTAACAATTAAAGTGAGAGACAGAGAGCAAAAAGATGTACTTGCATTGAAATAGATGCAAAGTACAATAGATTGATAAAGTATTAAAAATTCATTAAAATTATCAATGCAAAGGTGGATGTACAAATTTTCATAGGTTCCAAAATCACCAATATTTATTTCTGATACATGTTGATGTCATTATGCTGTGTAGAAAATTTGAGCATTCTGATCATAAATTTTTTTTTAGTTAAATGCATGACCATTTTTAAAACAAGCTAATTTCTCAAAAATACCCTGTACTATAATACAAATGTACATGTATGCATGTACAACTATGTTATAACTTACAATACTAACTGCTTTCTTCTTTCCAACTTTCCCTTGATACAATGCCAATTGAATGAAACGTGCATTCTCCTCCTATACAGCACATTATAAGCATAATTATTTGGAATTATAATGTACATGTACAATGTACATGTACTTGAGATGTGCATGTATATAGAAATACAAATACCCTCATACTTTCTGGCTTATAAAATGAATTATCATTATTTTTGATCATGTTTTTTTGCAAGTGTTTACAAAAAGGTAGCTACATGATATATGTATGTGCCTGCTTATATTCAATACTTTCATGAATGTATGCAAACTGTACCTTGCCTAACACTCTAACACATTTATTAGTCACTAGATTAATAACTGGAGACAAAAGAAAATAAGAAAAAAAGAAAAAACATAATTGATCGTGAACATCTGTTTAGAAAGTATTTGATCTAATAGGTCAATCAAGTCATGTGAATGTATTGCTGTATGCTGTACCTTTGATTCCCATCATTGTAGAATAAATAATAAAATTACTGCTATCATCAAAAACTAAATGCAAGAGAAAAAAGGAGAATACATACATGTATATCAGAAATACTAGAGAAAGAAAAAATTATAAATACATGTAATTACATCATGGCATATAGACTTTATTTCCGCTTTGTAATGACAAATGTTAATTCTGTTATCATACATGTATTCACTTTAGACAAAAGCAAACAACCAATAGATAGACAGGACAGAATGAGGTTATGTTACTTATTATCATTCATATCACCAGTCCATTAGCATTATTATCATAGCCTTTTGTTATAAATCTCATACTTGCATTAGTGAGGTAATAAGACGGTGATCGCTCCAATTCTCTCTCAACTGCCAGCCTCCTACCAAACTCCATATTACTTAACTGAGGGGTTGCCTATGGTAATGATCACATGATTAATATAAGCACCACCCACTGGTTATTAATACTTGTTGCTGCTGTGTGAAAATATCCAAGGACTCATCAAACACTCTATGTAGTTTACCAGTTAAGAAATGAAATACTCTCACCTAAAAAATCAAGAAATTATTCAGTTCATAAAACATCATAATTACATGTATATATGGCAGACAATATTGGTGAAAATAATTGGTGGATGGATTTGCAGAATGGAAGATTGTATATTGTGTATTTCTTCATACAAATAATGTGCATTTACATACATTTTGACTCACAAACATACACAAAATAAGTGAGTTTTTAACTAATAAATGATTTCTTTACCTTCCTATCATGACAAGTTGATACAAATAATTTTCCGTTTGGAGAGAAGACAAGAGAAGTGGGTGTTGTCTTGTGCTAAACACAAAAATTATTCATAAAACATCCTTAACTAGTTAATTAGGAAGAGATGTGGCATTAATAACTTGATTACCTTAATGAATTCATAGAGATCAGTATCAAGTTTTGATTCAAATTTCACAGCTTTTGGAAACGAGTAAGTGGAGCCTGACCAGTACTCTAACATACCAGTAGAATCAGCTGAGACTATGACATCATAATGACTGTTATACTGAAGGGAGAGAGAGGGGGGAAGGAAGTGTGTGAGAGACAAAAAGATAAAAAAAGGTATGGATAAAAAGAGAAAAAAAGGGAACTTTTGAGGGGAATAGGAGGGGCATAAAAAAACAAGATCAAAGAATGAAGCACCCAGTGCACTCTTGGCTAAACTTTTAAGCAAATTGAAGAATCTAATATCAGGACATTTATATGAAAGATTTCCCTTCCAGCCATTCTGATGAATACAAGTATTACATGTATGCCATCATTACTATGTTTGGATAACAAAATTAACAACAAAAACACATAAGACAAAGGCACATGACATAGGGAGTAAGACGAAAAGAAATAATTAGCATCAATACCTTCATGAAGAGTATTGGAGAGTTGTGAATATTACTTAATGCCGTTAATTCTTTATTTTCCCCTCTTCCATCATAAATATGAATGACAGGGACTTCCTTTTCAGCACTAAACAAGAAAAAAATAACAATAAAATAAATTATTATTGTAATCTCGTAGTATCCTATATGCATAATACATCATTATGTCTCTTCCATTAGGAATAGGCCAAAACCATTGGTAAACACAATAAGTACCCATTATGATGCAATTAACAGTTAATGTCATTAAAAACCATTAATATCACTTTACTAGTGGCTAGCTACATTATTTTTAACTGAAACTTTAAAATAATTGAAAAGATAAAACACAATAACATATGACAAATGATATCACTGTTGCTTTAACAGCATGCACGAAGTTTAAAAGGACAACATGATACAAGAACACTCATAATCTCAGGTCTGAAGTATGACTGGATAACCGGATTAGCTACTGTAATAAAAAGGAAGCAGATAGTACCAACTATGATGAACCATATTGGTACATCAATAAACAGATAAAGTAGAGAGTAGATGAAAGCAGGAACAAGGCATATCCCATAGATGAGTAGCATGCTTCCAAATATTCCAAAGAGTCTCTTCTTTTTTGAAGTATATGCACTCTCTCCTGCTATCACTGACTGATCTCTGAAGAACCTTCTAGTGAAACAAAAGGTCCAAAGAGTAGTGACGACTATTATCCCAAGTATAATAATTGTTGCAAAAATACCCAAAAAACCACGACTTGAACTACTTGGTAGGAAACAAAATGAAGAATTAAACTGATAGAGGTCAAAGTCGAGTCCAAAAATATAAAAAGTGGTATATACAGCAGACAATATCCAGATAGCAATGGTGAGGGTCAGTGCTACCCAGGGTTTCATGAACCGGTTGTGAAGATGTGGTTTGACAATAAAGAGAAACCGATCAACTGATATAGCGGCTAGTGTTGTTGATATGACTAGTACCATCCACCAAAAAATATAAAGAGCAAAGTAACAAGTACCTGTCTCCTCCTCATCTGAACCAGTAAAGATCCACTTACCAGCAGCTAATCCAACGATAATGAAAGGAAGGTTCAGTAGAATCAATACAAGATGTGCCAGTATGAGAGAAGTGAAGAATATTGTTGATGGTTGTTTCAAGGACTTTCTTTGATAGAGTGTGATAGATAGTACCACACCATTAGCTATCAGAGCTAGTATCATCTCAACAATAAAAACTGCTGCAACTGCTGGACTACCAAACTGATTAAAGGTATAGTTGCCTTCCATTGCTATCTGAACATTTACTGTAGTCTTATCAGTAAATTTTACATGTTTATATAATAGAATGAGTCAGGAAATTAAATGATATATGTACATGTACATTTATGTTGTCCCTATAATATGGTACATTAGTCATAAAATCAAGAGTACATCTGCTAACTACAATGTACAATTAAGTGTTACTTTCTGTATGCATGTGTGATAATGCTGTCATGGAAATACCGTGTAGCACAAAATTTTCAAGTGCTTAAAACTTTGGCAAATTTGCCTAAAAATCTATTTCGTGGATTTAAGTTTTGCAAATTTATACCGTCTGCCATCTTGTGCCCTAATAATTTAATTTTCACGGAAGTAATTTTTGCGAATGCTAAAAAATCACAAAATCTGCTAAATTTACAGCCCTCAAAAATTTTTACACTATATACAGTACGGTATCACCACCAGTGGTAAAAGGTAGTGCAAAAATAATATAAACACTGAATAATGGGAGTGGTAATAAAGCCCTTCCATATTAAGGTTTGCTGTTTTTCGTTACCAAGAACACAGTTGTATCAGCAATTCATAATATTATTTTAATTATTTCTACAAGATTACACTATTGAATACAGTATAGATCTATGCAAACAAAATCACATGCCTGCAGAAGGCAAGCTCTCCTTGTGAAATGGAAAACTATGAATTTAATTGAAGTGGCCTAATAATAGTAATAACAATAATGATAAGTACCCTATTGGGATTATGTCTCTTCTCAATAGAAATGGGTCAAAATTATTGATATGTGTAACAATTAACATCATTAAAATAATCAATTCAATATAATACTTTAATACTAGTGCTTATGTTTGTCATTTTTAAAGTACTACTCACTAAAATAATTAACACAACAAAATATAAAAAATAGCACAATTTTTTTAAATTAGCAAATGATTTAGCAGTGCACACAAAACTTAAAATGAACTGGGCAACATGTCAAAAGAACACTCTGAATCTCAGGCCTGAAGTATGACTGCATAACAGGATTAGCAATTGTAATAAAGAGGAAACAATTGAAAGCAGCTAACTCCAACCACATTGGTATATCGATCAACAGATAAAGTGACAAGTAGAGGATACCAGGTATATGGCATATCCCATAGATGAGTAGCATGCTTCCAAATATTCCAAAAAGTCTCTTCTTTTTTGAGGCATACACACTCTCTCCTGCTATCACTGACTGATTTTTGAAGAACCTTCTTGAGAAAAAAAAGGTCCAAAGAGAAGTGACAAATATTATCCCAAGTATAGTAACTGATAAAAGAATAATATAGACAGCAAAGCCAATGCCACCAGATGATGAAAGACAAATAGGAATATATGTATGAAAACCAAAAATATGGACAATGCCTAATACAGCAGACAGTATCCAGATAGCAATGGTGAGGGTCAATGCTACCCAGGGTCTCATGAACTGCTTGTGAAGATGTGGTTTGACAATAAAGAGAAACCGATCAAATGATATAGCAGCTAGTGTCATAAGCATGACTAGTAGAATCCACCAAAAAGTCAAGGCAGCAAAGTAACACGTCCCTCTCTTTTCCTCATCTGTACTACCAAAAATCCACTCACCAGCACATGATGCAATGATAAAAAAGGAACATACAGTAGGTTCAATACAAGATGTGCCAGTATGAGAGAAGTGAAGAATATTGTTGATGATTGTTTCAAGGACTTCCTTTGATAGAGTGTGATAGATAGTACCACACCATTAGCTATCAGAGCTAGTATCATCTCAACAATAGCAACTGCTGCTACTGCTGGACCACTAATGTAATCAGTCAGAGTAAAGTTGTTTTCCATTTAAAGGCAGCATACACACAAGTTCTTTGCAAGTGGCTTAAAAAACTTTTATCTTACTAATCTAATACATCCTTATAAAATGAATTAGTAGCCAAAAATAACAATGACAATTATTTAAAAGAAGTACA
The DNA here is from genome assembly GCF_000090795.2 of Amphimedon queenslandica. Classification (NCBI taxonomy): domain Eukaryota; kingdom Metazoa; phylum Porifera; class Demospongiae; order Haplosclerida; family Niphatidae; genus Amphimedon; species Amphimedon queenslandica. The sequence continues at coordinate 160,152 of NW_003546298.1, read as the reverse complement.
TTCATAGCAACATTATTACCAATCCTATATGGGTGAAGATAAATAAAGAAACAAGGAAAACCCTCTACCAGTATCATAATATACCAGGAGCCCATGGCCTGCTGATAATAAAAAGACATAATTGTAAAATGACAAGATATTAAGAAACAGAAATAGGACCATAACCAAACAAGTACAATGGTACAGTTGAGAAGAAAAGGACTTGTCTAACTTTGCTGTGTTTATTTTTTGGGGATGTTATTGGTGATTATAGTAACAATTAAGTAATGCAACAAATTTAAAAGGAAGGTACAGTATATTCAATACAAGATGTGCCAGTATGAGACAAGTGAAGAATATTGTTGATGGTTGTTTCAAGGACTTCCTTTGATTGAGTGTGATAGATAGAGTACCACACCATTAGCTATCAGAGCTAGTATCATCTCAACAGTAAGAACTGCTGCTACTGCTAGACCACTGAACTGATCAGAAAAGGTATACATGTAGTTGCTATCCATTGCTATCTGAACACATAAAAAGTCTTATGGAATCTTTATATAATAGGATTACAGGAAATTGATGGATTGTTAAATGGAGCACGCTCCCACATAAACGACATCTGTACACATGTCATCCCTATTTTGGAATAACAATGGTCCATTAGCAATTATACCTACAATATACCATTAAGTGTATGTATAATGATAATGTCATGGAAATACTGCATCACCACTAGTGGTAAAAGCTAGTGCAAAAAATAATATAAACACTGAGTATAGTGAGTAGTTCAAGGAGTATGGAAAATGACAAAATGAGAAATCATATAATAATTAATAATGCCATTGCAATATTAAGGTTCATTGCTTTTCATTGCCCCTAAACATACATTTGTATCAGTAATTCATAATTTTATTATTTGTTTTTTATACAAGATATTGCTTTTATTTGTACATTATCATCTGTCTGCAAAGGCTCAAGCCCTGCTAAAGAAATGGCAAAAAATTGGAGTGGCTTAATAATAATAATGATGATTATGATGGCAATGATAATTTTATAGCACCCTATCAGTATTACGTATCTTCTCATTAGGCAAGATGCATGTAACACTTAGTGCCAATTAAAAATCATCAATACAACACCATTTTACTAATGCCTAAGTATATCACTCTGCAAAAATAATCAAAAACGTATAACACAACAACAAAAATATGAAAAATGGCACATTTAAAAAATGAGCATACTTTAGCAGCATACACAAATATGAAGTGGACAACATGTGAAAATAACACTTTTAATTTCAGGCCTGAAGTATGACTGCATAACAGGATTGATGACTGTAATGAAGTGGAAGCAAATGATAGCCACAATGATAAACCATATTGGTACATCAATAAACAGACGAAGCAGGAAGTAGAGGACAGCAGGTACAAAGCATATCCCATAGATGAGTAACATGCTTCCAAATATTCCAAAGAGTCTCTTCTTTTTTGAGATATAAACACTCTCTCCTGCTATCACTGACTGATCTTTGAAGAACCTTCTAGTGAAACAAAAGGTCCAAAGAGAAGTGACGAATATTATCCCAAGTACAATAGCTGATAAAAGAATGGCATAGACACTGAAGCCAATGCCAGTAGTTGATGGAAGACAAATATCAGTATACGAGTGAAACCCAAAGAGATGAACAATGCTCAATACAGCAGACAGTATCCAGATAGCAATGGTGAGGGTCAGTGCTACCCAGGGTCTCATGAACTGCTTGTGAAGATGTGGTTTGACGATAAAAAGAAACCGATCAAATGATATAGCAGCTAGTGTTGTTAACATGACTACTACCATCCACCAAAAAATAAAATCTTTGAAGTAACATGTCCCCCTTTTTTCCTCATCTGTACTACCAAAGATCCACTCACCAGCAGCTAATGCAATGATAATGAAAGGAAGGTTCAGTAGATTCATTACAAGATGTGCCAGTATGAGAGAAGTGAAGAACATTGTTGATGGTTGCTTCAAGGACTTCCTTTGATAGAGTGTGATAGATAGTACCACACCATTAGCTATCAGAGCTAGTATCATCTCAACAATAAGAATTCCTGCTAATGCTGGACCACTGAACTGATCAGAAAAGGTAGAGTTGCTTTCCATGTTAAAATTCATATAGCTTGTGAACTAATTAAAGCCAAAAACACTTGACTTTTTCCCACACAATCACAGATACTTATGATACATAAAGCATTATAATGACATCAACTCGATCAATGCAAATAAAAAATACTAAGCCTATTATAACAAATTTAGGCACATTACAATAACACTTATTTTATAAAAAATTTAACTAATTTCAATTTCAGGTACATAGGCACTAGACACAACATTCAAAGACTGCAAATAAGTGGACAATTAATAATAAAAATAATTATTATTATAGCAATAAAACAAATCCCAAAACAAAAATAATAGTAATAGCAATATCAAAACAATGACAGCAAGAATGACAATATTTACAATAATAGCAACAACTTTGATAATAAGCAATAACAAACAAAAAAAGGAACCTAAACCCTACAAACAAACAAAAGCACACAAAATAGGAAACAAAAAACACAAAAACCAATAAATCGAAACAAAAACAATAGTGGGATTACTCAAACTGAATTGGGAGTCCATTATCATGAGAACATGACGTGATTAAAGAGGACAAAGAACTTTTATCACATTACAAATTCAGGTTACACAGAAAAATACCATATAAGTAGTTTTTTTTAAGGGAATTATATTTTGAAATCTGCAAAAATTCTAATTTGCAGATTTTAATTTCACGAATTCTACCACGTGTGCCATGCGGATACCGTATTAAATTGATTTCGCAGATTTTATTTTCGCGAATCAGGAGAGAATCCAGGAAATTTACAACCCTCAACCCTCGAAAAAACCACTTATACAGTATTATATAGTATAACATCTAAGACAACACATGATTTAGACTAAAAGTACACAGTACACATTACAATGAAGAAAGCCCTACAACTAGTTTTAAGAGTCTCCATTATGAATATTAAATACAGTAGGAGCAAAATAACAAAATTAAGCTAATATATATCATTATACAAGGTATCATAAGATGCATCCACTGAAGCTTAGAATGTATTTGACTACATAACTAACTGGAGTGAGCCCCACACAGACAAAATGTGAGCTAAGCTAGTCCATTTCGTGTAGAATTAATTTTCTGTGCAGGCTCAAATCAACTAAAATTAATTCGACTAAATTTAATCAAAAGTAGATTACATGTACAATGCACTCTTGAATTTATAGTAACATCAAAAGAAGTAACAAAATTTTGAAAATCAAATTCCCATAAAAATTTAGACAATGAAAATTAGAGGTCATGAAATAACCCAGCTATAAAATATGTATGTACATGTATCTCCTATCATACCCATGAGTGTACTATACTATCTATTTCAATGCAATGTGACTGAAAAGTAACACAAGCTTTCTAAAGCAAAGCTTGGCTTGAGCACCATACCAATACCTGATATTTACAATTTTATTGCCAATTACAAACATGTTTAGTACTCTAGCATTTTTAGCTACCATGTTTACCACAGTTTACCAATGTTTATCAATGTCCACCAAGGTTTATCAATATTAATTTTACCACTGTTTACCATAGCTATAATACTGTTGACTGCTGTTTGCCACTGTTTCAACTAAAGTTATGCTAAATCAGGGCTTAAAATTGACAGGAGCTTAATTTTTGTTGAACCTATTAGTTCACTGAGCATCAAAAAACATCATAAAAATTACTATGTAACAAAATGGTGTAATTTATGAGATTCACAAAAATTTGTAAAATAATAATAAGCACTTTTAAAGTTACTAATGAACATAATATAAAGGAATTACTATAATAGATCTAGTCACAAAATATTAAAATCTAAGTAAAAAAATTAGTAGCATTTGCAATTGCAATGAAAGAAACATGATACAAGAACACTCTTAATGTCAGGCCTGAAGTATGACTGGATAACAGGACTAGCTATTGTAATGAAGAGGAAACAAACAATAGACACAATGATATACCATATTGGTACATCAATAAACAAAAGAAGTAGGAAATAGAGGACACCAGGAACAAAGCATATCCCATAGGAGAATAACATGCATCCAAATATTCCAAAGAGTCTCTTCTTTTTTGAAGCATACACACTCTCTCCTGCTATCACTGACTGATCCTTAAAGAACCTTCTAGTGAAACAAAAGGTCCAAAGAGAAGTGATGAATATTATCCCAAGTACAATAGCTGATAAAAGAACGAAATAAACTCTAAAACCAATGTTATCTGAGTATGAAAAACAAATGTCGATATACAAGTGAAAACCAAAAACATGAATAGAACTTAATACAGCAGACAGTATCCAAATAGCAATAGTGAGGATCAGAGCTACCCAGGGTCTCATGAACCGGTTGTGAAGATGTGGTTTGACAATAAAGAGAAACCGATCAAATGATATAGCAGCTAGTGTCCATGATATGACTACTACCATCCACCAATAAATAAAATCATTGAAGTAACATGTTCCTCTCTTCTCCTCATCTGTGCCACCAAAGATCCATTCTTCAGCAGCTAATCCAATGATAATAAATGGAAGGTAGAGTACATTCAATACAAGATGTGCCAGTATGAGAGAAGTGAAGAATATTGTTGATGGTTGTTTCAAGGACTTCTTTTGATAGAGTGTGATAGATAGTACCACACCATTAGCTATCAGAGCTAGTATCATCTCAACAATAAGAAGTGCTGCTATTGCTGGACCACTAAACTCACCAGTAAAGGTATAGTTGCTCTCCATGCCAGGCTCTCTGTTATACTGTTTGTCTCTTTTCAAACAACAAACTATTATCTCATATTAATTATTGCAACAGATTAAACTTACATGATAACGTTACTTACATTAGCATAGACATTAAGTACATAATTTTTACTGAAGACAATACATGTACTATGAAACTAAAACAATAATGCAATCATAACATACCACAGTATAGCATTAGCAGTGTACACCAACAATGCCAATTTGATAATATTATGACAAACAAAAAAGAATTAAATAAATACAAATTTATGTTACCAAAGTAATATCAGTATGTACAAAGTATTTTTGCAAGGAGATACTCTCCTATTTGATTTAAAATCATACAACAAGTGAAAAGAAATGCTCTAATGCTACAACTGAACTGCCAATATAAAAATCATAAATATATTTACTATAGTATGGACAGGCAAATGAAATAAGACAGTTCCTACCCCACCATATACATGTATTTGCTTTGCGATATGGTGAACTTTACTTAACATAAAATATAATCACATCAAACAAATTAGACTGAGATCTGTTAAGCATAAGGAAAAAAATATTAGAATTATAAAAGAGGACACAAACTTTTTGCAAAGAATGAGTTACAAGTGGCTTTTAAAACTTTATCTAACTAGTCTATAATATATCTTTATAAAACAAATTAGTAGCCAAAAATAACATATGAAATACATTTAAAGAAAAGTACATCCATAGCAACATTATTACCAATCCTATATTGGTGAAGATAAATAAAGAAACAAGGAAAACCCTCTACCAGTATCATAATATACCAGGAGCCCATGGCCTGCTGATAATACAAAGACATAATTGTAAAATGACAAGATATTAAGAAACAGAAATAGGACCATAACCAAACAAGTACAATGGTACAGTTGAGAAGAGAAGGACTTGTTTAACTCTGCTGTGTTTATTTTTTGGGGATGTTACTGGTCATTATAGTAACAGGTGATGCAATAATTTTGAAAGGATGATATAGCTGATTCAATACAATATGTGCCAATATGAAAGAGGTAAAGAATATTGTTGATGATTGTTTCAAGGACTTCTTTTGATAGAGTGTGATAGATAGTACCACACCATTAGCTATCAGAGCTAGTATCATCTCAACAATAGGAACTGCTGCTACTACTGGAACACTGAACTGATCTATAAAGACATAGATGTAGTTGTTATCAATCGCTATCTGAACAAATAAAAGTCTTACTATAGTCTATAAAGGTTTACATTTAAAGTCAGTTAATGATGAGGAGGGGTCACTCATTTTAACATTCACGTGGTTTATTTGAGTGCTCAAGTGGCTAAGTTTAGCTTGTTGCTCTGCAAATTTTGTGTTTGATCTTGTCTTGGTCTATTCTTCTTCTTCATTATGTCATCATACTGAAAAACTGTCAAGCTAGGAAATGTGAACCTGGTTCGGGCCACAGGGCATCTCAAGATGGAGCAAGTCCCTCTTCTCCAACACCTGGTCGCAGCTATCCTCGCTATAGCGTGCCTCTTACCAGAGCCTCCTGTTGTTGCACTAGTGGTGCAGGATCCTAGTCCATCTTTGGCCGCTCTTTCTGAATTCTAAGCTCTTATCGGCCAGGAGGTTTACCAGCAGTTACCTGCTCCCTCCCTAGTTGGTAACCAAGACCAGTCTCATCCCCCATTGGTATCTTGTGACCCACCACTGTGTTGTAGGACTACCCACTTACTTGAGTATTCTGCCTTCCACAGATTCCTTGGCAGCAGTACATCTTCATTTGGCTCTTCAATCAATGGCTCCTGTGCCAGTTTCAGCCATCATTTTACCTTGCTCACCCCGGCATTTCTTTCAGTCTACCCCTGTTGTTTCCCTCCCAGGCATTTGGTGTGCCAGGGCCTCCAGCAGCCCCTGGCCTCTCCTTGTCTCTATTATCCCAACAAGGCTGGTCCAGAAGAGTCACAGTGGCCAGTTTAATGAGATGAGGGAGTTGCTGGGTGATAATATCACTCTATGTCTCCATGGTTCTCCATCACCCTCGCCTTTGAGAAATATCTTCTCTTTCCTCTTGGATTTATATCTGGCTGTGTTGGTCCAGGACCAGTTCTTTCAAGATCACCTTGTTTATGCTAGGTTTCTAGTTTGGGAGGCAATTCGTGATGGGGGTCAGGGCTTGTTGGATTATGATCAGCTGTTTTGGCAGCAGTCAGCCCTGGATCACTCTTGGTCATGGGGGACCTTACATCCTAGCTTGGTAGCTTCTACCATTCTGAGCTAACATGTAGGGAGTAGTACTTTTTGCCGGGTATGTCAGGACTGTGACCATTCAACTGCTGAGTGTACCTTGATGGCCCTTTAGCCCTCGGTTTAGCAGTGAGGTCATCTCAGGTTTGTCTCACCTGGAACCTCATGCATTATTTGGATGACTTTATGTTCTTTGGGTCTCCTGGTTCTAAAGAGGTGGAGTCTGCTCTCCGGTTGGCTCTTAATGTGCTGGCTAGTTTAGGAATTCCAATCTCCCTTCCCAAGTTTGAGAGCCCAAGCACATCAGTGACCTTTTTGGGCATCGTAATCGATTCAGAGAGAATAGAGCTGTGTTTGCCACATGATAAGGTGGATTGTGCAAGGGCACTTGTTTCTAGCTGGTTGGAAAGGAGGTCTAGTTGCCGCTGTGAGTTAGAGTTTTTGCTTAGGCATGCAGCTGTGTTGGTACGGCCAGGCAGAATCTTTCTTTGGCACCTGTTCTCCCTCTTAACAGTAGGGGCCACTTCTTTCTTGACTTAGATGCTATGGCTAGGCAAACCTGGCATGGTGGCACTGTTTTCTATAGGTCTGGCATGAAGCAGTTTTTTTTAATTTCTGAGAATGCCCCTGTAGTTCATGTCCACTCTCATGGAATTTTGGATGTGGGGCGGTCACAGATGCTAGATGGTTGTAGGTCCAATGGCCAGATTCATGAGCTGACGTCAGCATTGCTGTGAAGGAGATGCCTACCATTGTACTGGTGGCTGCAGTGTGGGGTCATAGCTGGTACTACTCGAGGGTGTGCTTCCATTGTGATAATGCTGCGGTTATTTCTGTCATTCAGAGGCCATCTGCCAAGGATCCTGCCCTTCTGCATTTCCTCTGTTGCTTCAGTTCTTGTACTGTGGACTTCAGGTATCTAATGTAGCAGCCAATGCTCTGTCTAGCAATAGCATGTTATTATTTCTTTCCCTTGTTCCACAGAAATCCCAGGCTGAGGTGTCTCAGGAGGTCTGCAATCTGCTGCTGTGGCAAAACCCAGATTGGGGCTCTCTTGCCTGGATCAGACAGTTCAGGTATGACATCACTTTCCCATGGTCTTATCTCATGGCTCTTCATAGCTACCTCCGCTTCTGTCACCAGATTGGTTTTCTTTCTCCTTTTCCTTTCTATGAGTCTCTTCTCTCTAAGTTCGTGTCTTATTTGAATTGTCTTATGGGTCAGTTCAGGTGGGTTTGCTTTGCCCAGATTTTCCGAAGTATATGCTGTGGGGCATCTTTAAAGCCTCCCCGGGTCATGCTAGACTTCAGCGTCTCCCTATCAACCCTCACATTTTGGGTCTCCTGCTAATTCATCTCAGCCAATGTCCTATGTTGTATTGTTTTGGGATGCTTGCTGTGTTGGCTTTTTTGGCTTTTGCCGGGCTGGGGAGTTCACTTGCCCTTCTAGGGCTACCTTCTCAGAGTCCATGTTATCTTTTGCTAATATCTCAGTTGATGCTCTTCCTTCATGTCACTGCTCCTTTGCCATAGTAAGACTGATGTTTCTAGAGTGGGGGTCCGTATCTACTTGGGGCAAGTACATGGTCCAATCTGTCCGGTGAAGTCCCTATTGGCATATCTTGCGGTAAGAGGCCCTGAGCCTGGTCTCCTATTTGTGCTTCAGGATGGGTCTCCCCTGTCCTATAAGGATCTGGTTGCTGCCATTCGTGGTGCATTAGCTGCATCAGGGATGAATTTTGGTTGTTTCAATGGCCACAGTTTGTATATTGGGGCAGCCTCTACTGCAGTTGCTTGTGGCCTTGAGGATTCCCTCAAACAGGTGCTAGGTCAGTGGAAAATGTCAGCATTTACCTGTTATATTCTGACAGTGAGAATTACCCTAGTTGGGCGCGCCCAGAGTTTAATGGCTCACAGAGTTTGATGGCTCCTCATTGACTTTTCTGTTATTTTATTGTGGTGTTTGTCTGTTGGTTTGTGTTATTACGACCTGGGGGCAAAGCCCCCAGGTCATTATAATTGATTTCACTCACGTGTGACGTTTGTATATTTGTATGTCACACTTACATTTCTTCTATACATGTTGTCAAGAGTAGATAATAAAATATTATCTACTCTTGACCTTGTATTAGACAAAATAACAAGCCTTAGCAACCACTTGCCCACACTCCTTTACGTAAGTAGATGTGGCCACAGCAAATAAAATGGAGCTTACACATGGGACAAAGTTATGTGCATTCTAACAGCAACAGAACAGAGATACTGTCTAAAGACATGTCTAAAAGCATTTTGAGGCAGAGAGAACCTATATAAGTCTTAATAAGTGCCTAGCTGCAAGTGCAAGAAGGTGAAAACAATTATAGAAATATCTTAAAACTATTACGCTTGTTTTGGTTTGTGCTGTGTTGGGCCTTTTGTTGTTAATATTCCTATTTGTTTCTTTAGTTAATTATTTCATGTTGTTGCTTTTATCAGTATAATTTTGCATATGATGCTGCCATACCTATTGTATTTTCTCTTCCACCAATGTTTCGCGAGTGAGATGCCTGCGGCATCTCTGGCTTTGTTTGTTCCCATCACTCACTCCCCCAGTCTGCCTACAACCAACCTAAGCCTTATTTGGCCTCCTGGGGAGGGCAGCTCTGAATGGCCCCTTCTTACAATGTGGGGCACAACCCCAAACCCAGCTCTCTTGCTCATAATGGGTTCCCATCCTGTGCCGATAGGGGGCATAACCACTGGTTACCCATGGTATGCCCACTGTTGGTGCAAAACCATTCGCTGACGTTGACATACCACACTGGCTGTGATGGGTATATCTGTATGGCCATCTGCACATATGCTGTTAGTGATGGGCCAGTCAGTGGCAATGACATGCTATGGGCCACCTGCCAGTGTGGTAAGCTCAAATGCTCCCCCTCACAGCCTTGGCATCACACTGTTGGCACTTGACCATTTGGCAGCATTGACTTGTCATGACCAGCTGTACTCCTACCATTGATGCAGTTGGTCTTATCCATGTACCCCTGGGGTTGTTACTAACCCCTCAGCTGTGGTTACAGGCAGGATTCTGGGGAATGGCCCTTGCAAAACATCAAAACCTTCTCCCTTCTCACATGAGGCTGATGGTCATTAAGCAAGTTTAGATAATAGAATGACAGGAAATTGATGGATTGTTAATTAGAGCAAAACCCAACATAAATGACATCTGTACACATGTCATCCCTATTTTGAGGTAATAATGGTGCATTAGCAATTATACCTACAATATCCATAAAGTTTATGTGTTATGATGATGTCATGGAAATACTGTATCACCACAAGTAGCAACAGCTAGTGCAAAAATAATATAAACACTGAGTGCAGAGAGCAGTTCAAGGAGTGTGGAAAATACAAATGAGAAATTATATAATAATTAATAAAGCCATTGCAATATTAAGGTTCATTGCTTTTCAAAGCCCCTAAACATACACTCATATCAGTAATTCATAATTTTATTATTTGTATTTCTTGCTTTTCTTTGTATACTATCATCTGTCTGCAGCCCCACTTGTCAAATAGGAAAAATTAGAGCGGCTTAATAATAATCATAAAATGATGATTATGATGACAATGATAATTTTATAGTACCCTATCATGATTATGTCTCTTCTCATTACAAATGGAACAAATTACATAGGAAATAATTTTATGATGTATTGATGAAATAATTTTATATTTTATGATGATGATGTTGTATTGATGATGATTTACAAATTACATTACAAGTATATCACTTCACTAAAATAATCAAAAAGGTATAACACATTATAAAGGTATGCTACATTACAGTCCACTTTAAAGGTATGAGGGAATCGCTCAGTGAAGGAGAGCTCATCTAAGCCATTTATAAGGCTGACAACATAAGATAAAAGAGTTATAAGTGTTTGACAATCATAAAAACAACCACCATCTTGAAAAATCAACCTGCAATCTGATTGGTCAATTACAACTAGGCATGATAGAAGTCAAACTTATTAACCTCCCGGGCTACTTATTAACCTCCGACTGTCAAGAAAATTACTTCTACCATGCTTGTTTTGAATTGACCAATCAGATTGCATTATATGAGGTGTCTAAATCACTTATAATACCCCGGAAAATTATTTAGATACCTCTGCTAAAGTTTGGGAAATTTCAGTAATGAATAACTTAATTGACAATAATATTATTAGTATTGTTATTTTTGAATTGTTATATGTATGTTTGTGCAGTTATTGAAGCTGAAGTGCCTTTCTTCGTCTAGAAATAATTTTTGACGTTTCGGAGAATGAAGTGAATTGGTATCATCATTAACGACTGCTGTTTTTGTTTGTTGTAATATTGCTGAAACGTCCTCATTTTGTTGATCTGAAGTACGCTTATAAATTCGTACACCATCCGTGCTTCTGTGACCTGTTCTTTTCATGATTAATTGTTCATCAACACCAGCTTGAAATAGTCTAGTAGCAGCAGTCACGCGAAGTGAGTGGTTTGTTTTGTAACCATCAATTCCTGCTGCAGCAAACATTCTTTTAACAGTATTTGATAATGTGTTATGCCCAACAGGAACATTAGAGTACCATATGTCACTTTTTGGTTTTCTTAGTGCTGTCAAATAGAAACATCTCCTTTTTCTTTCTTCGATGGGTGGGCAATGACTGATGTACTTTTGTAGTAATGACACAAAGCAACGAGATGGGTTTATGCTATTTTCAAAATGTTGAACTGTTTATGGCTCAATTTTTCTATGCTTCAATCCTCCTGGATTATTCTTCGATGAATTTTCTCTATAAATGACACATTTTTTACAGTTAGATGCTGTTTCGATATTTATTTGATCGAATTGTAGTTCTTGATGCTCCTGCCCACTTTGTAAGGCAAAGTATAGCCCACACATATAAATGACAGTATTCAATAGTACTTGAGGAGAGCTGCTTCCTAATATTCCTTTAGACCACAGCTCTTCTTCTTCTTGAAATGATATCGGGTCGACTCGTTTAACTGTTCCTGCAATTCCAGCAGATTTTAATCTCTTCATTTCGAAATCTAACGTCTTCCTAAAGCCATCAAACTCGTGATCTTTGAAGAAGTTGATATCTGGACAATTTTTCCTAATGTTACGCAAAATTCCACATGTAATTGCATACAACGTATTTGGTGGATATTGCTTCCCATCCATTCTGCGTATTTCCAAGATGAACTTAGACATCCAATCATTGAGAACTTGCCTGTTCTCCATTAAGAAGGGTGGCCTTGTTGGAGCATCTCCAAATCTTTTCATTCTTTCCTTGCACCAGTCATTCCATATATTTTCTACCCATATATTGCTTTTTTTAGTTGTGCATGGCTCACAGTGCTCTTATGCATCTTTTAAATCTTCGTCCGATACGGCCTTTGTGAAACGAGATCGCTAAGGTGATAGCACTAATGAAGTAGGCGGGGCAGTCATATTATGACGAAAAATAGGCATTCCCAGAGCTATCAATGGCGGCTGTGTTAGTCGCATCTTTTGAGAACAGACGAGCATGTCTAGTTGCTTTTCCATTCTAGTGCGTGACTTAAAATGAATTGGTTGCTAATGGTAAGGATTTTTATACTTTTTGTGTATCCTAGCTACAAGAAATGCAACTAATCTGATTGGACGGCCGCATGGTAGAACACGGTTATACACTTCGGTCTCGGTTTCTATGGCATTTATTGACCTCGGGACTGCGTCCCTCAGTCAATAAATCCCATAGAAACCTCGACCTTGGTGTATAACCTATACTTATCAACCTCCTATTGCCCGGGAAATTACTTATTATACCTCCCAGTGGTAAATAAGCTATTTATGAACCTAAAATCAAGCAATCTGATTGGTCAATTGCAACTAGGCATGATAGAATGATGATTATAATGACAATGATAATTTTATAGTACCCTATCAGTATCACATCTCTTCTCATTAGGAAAGATGTAAGTAACACTTTTACTTTTTACTAATGCCTAAGTATATCACTCTGCTAGCATAATCAAAAAGGTATAACATAACAACAAAAATATAAAAAATGGCACATTTAAAAAAATGAGCATACTTTAGCAGCATACACAAATATGAAGTGGACGTCTGAAAAGAACACTTTTAATCTCAGGCCTGAAGTATGACTGCATAACAGGATTAGCTACAGTAACGAAGTGGAAGCAAATAATAGCAGCAAAGTTAAGCCACAATGGTACATCAATAAACAGGAGAAGTAGGAAGTAGAGGACACCAGGTATGAAGCATATCCCATGGATGAGTAACATGCATCCAAATATTCCAAAGAGTCTCTTCTTTTTTGAGGCATACACACTCTCTCCTGCTATCACTGACTGATCTTTGAAGAACCTTCTAGTGAAACAAAAGGTCCAAAGAGAAAGGATGAATATTATCCCAAGTACAATAGCTAATAAAAGAATAAAATAGACAACAAAGCCAATGTCAGCAGATGATGAAAGACAAATATCAGTATACAAGCGTAACCCAAAGAGATGAACAATGCTCAATACAGCAGACAGTATCCAGATAGCAATGGTGAGGATCAGGGCTACCCAGGGTCTCATGAACTGTTTATGAAGATGTGGTTTGACAATAAAGAGAAACCGATCAAATGATATAGCAGCTAGTGTGATGGATATGACTGGGAGAATCCACCAATAAATATAAAGAAAAAAGTAGCAAGTCCCTCTCTTCTCTTCATCTGTACTATCAGAGATCCACTCACTAGCAGCTAATCCAATGATAATGAAAGGAACAAAAAGTAGATTGAATACAAGATGTGCCAGTATGAGAGAAGTGAAAAATATTGTTGATGGTTGCTTTAATGACTTCCTTTGATAGAGTGTGACAGATAGTACCACACCATTAGCTATCAGAGCTAGTATCACCTCAACAATAAGAACTGCTGCTACTGCTGGGCCACTGAACTGATCAGAAAAGGTAGAGTTGCTTTCCATGTAGCTTGTGAACTAATTAAAGCCAAAAACACTTGACTTTTTCCCACACAAGCACAGTTACTTATACGTAAAGCATTATAAGAACATTGCCTCAATCAATCAATTCAAATAAAAAATACTAAGTTGATTATAACAAATTTAAGCACTTTACAATAACACTTATTTTTATAAAAACATTAACTAATTTCAATTTCAGGTACATAGGCACTAGGCACAACATTCAACAGCTGCAAATAATTGGACAATTAATATTATTTGTTATAGTAATAATAAACAAATCCCAAAACACAAATAATAGTAATAGCAATAACAAAACAATAACAGCAACAATGACAATAATAGCAACAACTTTGATAATAAGTAAAAGAAAAACAAAGGAACCTAAACACTACAAACAAACAAAAGGATACATTTGTAAGTAGGAAACAAAAAACACAAAAAAATCAAAACAAAAACAATAGTGGGATTACTCAAACTGAGTTGGGGGTCCAATATCACGAGAACATGACATGATTGAAGAGTGAAAAAGAACTTTTATCACATTACAAATACAAACTGTAGTTCAGGTTACACAGCACAGTATAGTATAACATCTAAGACAAGAAACGATTTAGACTCAAAGTACATAGTACATATTATAATCAAGAAAGGCCTAAAATTCTTATAGGATACAACTAGTTTTAAGAGTCTCCATTATGAATATAACACAATAGGAGCAAAATAACAAAATTAATCTAATATACACACATGTATATCATTATACAAGGTATCATAAGATGCATCCACTGAAGCTTAGAACAAATTTGACTACATAACTAACTGGAGCAAGCCCCACACAGACAAAATGTGAGCTAAGCTAGTCCATTTCATGTAGAATTAATTTTCTGTGCAGGCTCCAATCAAGTAAAATTAATCACAAGTAGACTATGTACAATGCACTCTTGACTTATAGCAACATCAAAAAATATTAACTAAATTTTGTAATGATAAAAATCAATTCCAATAAAAATTTAGACAATGAAAATTAGAGGCCATGCAATAACCCAGCTATACAATATGTGCATGTGTATCTCCAGTCACGACCATTTTCTGATCACATCCATGAGTGTACTATACTATCTATTTCGATGTAGCAGCATTCTAATGAAATATATAGCAAGGCTGCAAAAGTTGTGGCAGCCATTTTGAAGGGGGGCAAATTCTACTTAGTAATGCTACCGTGTTACTAATTATAAAAACAAGTGAAATGAACACATGTGACGATTGGATTTCTTTATTACTAGAAGTTACCTAAGTTGGCAAAAGTGATTTCAAGCTTCTGAAATATGAGATTTAATCATCAGCATGGATCATGCATGCTTGCAGGTTTATGCTTTAAAAATTGAGAGTGCTACAAAACAATGAATTCAAACATTATGAGTAGCACTAAGGTGTACAAAAAAACAAATTAAGAAACAAGTTTTAATAAGTTTCAGCAGCAAACACAAAAGTGAAAAGGGCAATATAAAACAAGAACACTCTTAATGTCAGGCCTGAAGTATGACTGGATAAGAGGACTAGCTACTGTAATGAAGAGGAAACAAACAATAACTACAATATTCAACCACAATGGCACATTAATAAACAGAAGAAGCAGGAAGTAGAGGACACCAGGTACAAAGCATATAGCATAGACAAGTAACATGCATCCAAATATTCCAAAGAGTCTCTTCTCTTTTGAAGCATACACACTCTCTCCTGCTATCACTGACTGATCTTTGAAGAACCTTCTAGTGAAACAAAAGGTCCAAAGAGAAGTGATGAATATTATCCCATTAAAAATAAAAGCTAAAATGATAGCAGAGACACCAAGGCTTATGCTAATTGTTACTGAACAATTATAATGGGAATCAAATTTTAACTGAAACCCAAAAGAATAAATAGAACTCAATACAGCAGACAGTATCCAGATAGCAACGGTGAGGGTCAGTGCTACCCAGGGTCTCATGAACCGCTTGTGAAGATGTGGTTTGACAATAAAGAGAAACCGATCAAATGATATAGCAGCTAGTGTCATGGATATGACCAGTACCATCCAAATATAAATAAACACATCAAAGAATCTACAAGTCCCTCTCTTCTCCTCATCTGTACTACCAAAGATCCATTCACCAGCAGCTAATGCAATGATTCTGAAGGGAAGGTAGAGTAGATTCAATACAAGGTGTGCCAGTATAAGAGAAGTGAAGAATATTGTTGATGATTGTTTCAAGGACTTCCTTCGACAGAGTGTAATAGATAGTACCACACCATTAGCTATCAGAGCTAGTATCATCTCAACAGTAAGGACTGCTGCTACTGCTGGACCACTGAACTCACCAGTAAAAGTCAAGTTGCCATCCATGCTAGGCTCTCTGCTATACTGCTGGTCTCTTTTTAAAATATAACTTATTGCAGTATTTAAAATACAGTCAATGTCGTAGCAAACAACAAGCTATTATCTCATACTAATTATTGCAACTGACTAAACTTACATGATAACGTTACTTACATTAAGCATAGACATTAAGTACATAAGTTTTGCTGAAGACAATACAAGTAGTATGAAACTAAAACAATAATGCAACAATAACATAGCACAGTATAGCATTAGCAGTGCACACAAACAATGCTAATTCAATAATGACCAACAAAAAAGAATTAAACAAATATAAATTTATGTTACCAAAGCAGTCTCAGTGTGTAGATAGTGTTTTTGCAAGGAGATAAATTAAAAACCACATGACCAAGAGAAAAGAAATGCTCTTAATGCTCCAACCAAACTGCCAATATAAAAATCAAAAACATATTTACTATAGTATGGACAGACAAATGAAATAAGACAGTTTCTACCCCATTGTATAATTGCTTTCCTATAATGGTGTGCTTCATTTAACATAAAATATAGTAACATCAAACAAATTACACTGATCTGTTAAGCATATGGAAAACATATCAGAATTATTGAAAGAGGACAAAGGCTTTTTTAATGAATGAGAATTAAAATGAATTGGCAGCATACATGTGAAGAGGACAATGTGTCACAAGAACACTCTTAGTTTCAGGCCTGAAGTAAAACTGGGCAACAGGATTAGCTACTGTAATAATGCAATTGACGTTAAAACAAAATTATACCAACTAATTTAAAGAACACTAATGAATCAATAAATACAGGTACAAAGTATATCCCATCATGCTTCCAAATATTCCAAAGAGTCTCTTCTTTTTTTAAGGCATACACACTCTCTCCTGCTATCACTGACTGATCTTTGAAGAACCTTCTAGTGAAACAAAAGGTCCAAAAAGAAGTGATGAATATTATCCCAAGTACAATAACTGAAAAAAGAATGAATCCAATTCCAGCAGATGATGAAGGACAGATAGATACAGACCAAAAAATATCAAATGATATAGCAGCTAGTGTCAATCATATGACTAGTACCATCTACCAAAAAATTAAATCAATGAAGTAACATGTTGCCCTTTTCTCCTGATTCATAATACCAAAGATCCACTCACCAGCAGCTAGTCCAATGATAATCAAAGAAAGGTACAGCAGATTCAATACAAGATGTGCCAGTAAATTGTTGATTCAAGGACTTCCTTTGATAGAGTGTGATAGATAGTACCACACCATTAGCTATCAGAGCTAGTGTCATCTCAAAAGGTGCTACTGCTGGACGCTGGTATCATTGATAAAAGCAAAAAATAAAACGAAGTACAGTAGCTTGTCCTTGTGACCTGGATGATTGCAATACACTTAATTTTTCCAAAAATATTTCAGATACATGCAACTGTAATAACAATGAAGGCACTAGGCACAACGTTCAAAGATACATCAATTGTACTTTGATGTGACTGCAAATGAGTGGACCATTATCAACAAATACAAATACAAATAAATGACCATTATACATGTAAGTACATCAATTAGTTATGACAAATTTAACAATGTTATGGGCTCATGACATGACTATAGTGCATGGTCAGTATATACATTATTACTTAAATTTATACTTAAAAATTAATGCACAAATTATTAAGCTACTAATTAGTTCAAAGGTAAAAAAATATCACAATCATTTAAAATTACTAAATGCTTTAGCAGCATCCAAAAATGTGAAGGTGATGATAAATAAGAATAAGAACACTCTTAATCTCAGGCCTGAAGTACGACTGCATAACAGGACTCATTATTGTATTGAAGAGGAAGCAAATGAAAGCAACTACACTAAACCACAATGGGTATATCAGTAAAAAGATAATGTAAAAAAGAGGAGACTAGGTACAAAACATATCCCATAGATAAGTAACGTGCTTCCAAATATTCCAAAGAGTCTCTTCTTTTTTGAGACATACACACTCTCTCCTGCTATCACTGACTGATCTTTGAAGAACCTTCTAGTGAAACAAAAGGTCCAAAGAGAAGTGATGAATATTATCCCAAGTACAATAGCTGATTAAAAAAATGAAATAAACTCTAAAACCAATGTTATCTGAGTATGAAAAACAAATGTCAATATACAAGTGAAAACCAAAAACATGAACAGAACTTAATACGGCAGACAGTATCCAGATAGCAATGGTGAGGGTCAGTGCTACCCAGGGTCTCAAGCTGAATAAAAATACAAAAAGCTCTTCTTGTTAAAAATACCAAGTTACATAACTTTAGTTTTCTGCTGTTAACAATCACAGTAATTTAATAGTTGGACAGTATGATATACACTGGCAATAGTATGTACCAGCTCAATTAATACTAACTAAAATGAGTTAATAACAAGTTTCATGATAATGACATTTTACAATAACACATATTCTTATAAAAGTGTTTACTGAAAACATTCAGTTTCAGGTACAAGTAATGAGACACCTACGGTGCGTGACCTCACCCCTATAGCTGTTTGATTATCAAAATTAAAAGAAATTTAGCATGCAAATTGCATATATAAAACAAGTGCACTCCTGAAGGATAACAGCTAGTTTGCATAGATCTACCAGACTACCTGCAGAAGTACACTAAACTAAACTGCATCAAACTTGAACCAGGCCTAGGCCAGCCTGTCACGTGATCAAATTAGTAAACTGTTACGTGATCTATAGAAGTCACTCAGAGGCGTGCACAGAGGGGATAATGTATGCAAATAAGTTGGCTGCTCTACACCTTTTACAGTTACTTGGAGCTGGTTTACCCGCAAATGTGACGACGATTAGCAGTAATTCTATAAATATTAGTCAAAATGCTTCACAGACTACCCCCAAATCTACTATGATTACTAGTGCCGTGGCATTAACTATCACCGTGACAGCTGAACCACTGCCAAAGCCTAGTATGGAAATTGTAAAGCCTCACTCAACATCAACATGTCACACTAATCCATTTACTTGTACTACAGTTTCCTCAGCTACAGTGTCTACTGGTACTATGTCATCAAGCAGTTTAGCCACACCTACTCATTTCAGCAGCTCATCTGCTACTACAGTAAGTTAGTTTATTTTATTATGAGCCATATTTTGTATGATTTGTCCTTCTGCATACTTAGGTCTACTCGTATAAAGTAAAAATACTCAATCCAAAGAGGAAATGTGAAGCAATA
>NW_003546298.1:136415-139346 GCF_000090795.2 Amphimedon queenslandica | reverse complement strand
GAATCTGCAATGGTGGAGCAGTCTACATTTACAGATAGTTTTCTGAAACTTTAGCTTGAATTTCATGTAAATAAATGCCAGGATTGGTAATAACAAGATCTATGATGTAATACTGAAGTACAGCAGTGAGTTTTGGTGATGATCTATTGCATGGGGTGCTTTTTTGTACAGACCCAGTACTCCTGAATTTGTTAATTATTCTTTTGACAGTTGATACATCAAAATGTAAGTTTCTTGACACTTTCAAGTTTGAAAACTCCAGTCCTTCTTTCTCGTAAACAATTCTCCACCTGATGTCGTTGCTGTAAGGACTGGTTCTCAGTGGTTCTATAAATGACATTGTTGTTCTCTGTTTGAAATTAGCGCTGTATAACTGTTATAACCAATAATAATTAATTTTAATAATGCGCTGCATGGGTCAAGTGACACGCAATCCACTGTAGCAGCATGCAAGCTACTTCTATAAATTAATTGGAGGTGTGGCATGACAAATGATGACATCATCAACTATTGATTAATTATTTGATGGCAGCAACAAGAAGGAAGCTTCAGATTTTTCTCTTTTTATAAGCGCTATATGACATTATAATGTCACAAATACTGTTGCCTGGATGAAAATTGAGTGATTTGAGAGAGTTTAGGAGCTTTAGACTACGTACAGTTCACTCGGGTTGAAATTCAAGAAGCAATAACTCACCAACAAGAAAGATTTAAAGAGTCCCACGCATATTAAAACAATAACTAGTCTTGATCTACTGGAAAAAAGTCTCATTTACCTCCAGAGTACTACCACTATTGCTGGGCATTTTCTCGTGAGTTAAAAAGCTTCTACTAGCTAGAGCTGCTCTCTAAACATCTCAAGGCAGTAAAGTAAGACTTTTCCTAACAGAAGAGAAGCTCTCACAGATTTAGAGCGTGCGATTGTAAAGATATACATTCTCAAAGACAAAAGATAGCACACAGAATGAATGAATGACAGACAGACAAACCAAGTACCTAGTCCTTGCCTATGCTAAGCTGGGCGAGGCCAATAACAATAACACACAGGCACATTTAGGGATGGGGCAAACACAAGTAGTTCAATTGCTGTTACATATCAATCACTGTTATAATATACATGAATTCGATGGCGTTTATAATACTCTTCCATGATAATTTTGCTAAATGCAGTACTCCTAATTATTGCACCTTTTGTGGCTTCAGATAATACCGTATAGCAGGAAATTTTGGAGGGAGTAAAAATTGGCAAATTTTGGTTATTGGCAGATTTTAATTTGGCAAATTAGTGGCCATGTGCCATTGAGCATGTGTATAAAGGTTCAAAATGGCAAATTTATAATTATACCTACAATATACCATTAAGTGTATGTGTTATGATAATGTCATTGAAATACTGTATCACCACTAGTGGTAAAAGCTAACACAAAAAATAATATAAACACTGAGTACAGTGAGTAGTTCAAGGAGTGTGGAAAATGACAAAATGAGAAATCATATAATAATTAATAATGCCATTGCAATATTAAGATTCATCGCTTTTCATTGCCCCTAAACATACACTCGTATCAGTAATTCATAACTTTATTATTTGTTTTTTTGTACAAGATTACACTATTGCTTTTATTTGTATATTATCATCTGTCCGCAAAGGGCAAGCCCTGCTTGTGAAATGGGAAACAATTGGAGAGGCCTAATAATAATAATAATGATATGATGATGATGATAATTTTATAGTACCCTATCAGGATTATGTGTCTTTTCATTACAAATGGGATAAAATTACAATAAGAATAAATGTCATGATGCATGTAACAATTAATGTCAGCAAAAAATCATCAATACAACACTATTATACTAATGCCTAAGTACATCACTTCACTAAAATACCATAGGTCACGTTATATTTGTGGCTGCTAATATTTACAATTTTTCCCACCACTAGCAATTGCTATAGCAACCAGATGTTATTTTAATTGAAAATGGTGCATTATTGAAGCCCAGCCTCCGACTACAGTATTCATGAGTTATTATTATTCTTGCTCTTACTAATCCTTGGACCCTTTGAAGCTGCTTTGGCCAGCTCTTTTCAGAAATATTCTATTCACTTTGTCTCATCGTACCGTATCTTGGGACTCTCTACCCATTCTAGTTAGTGCAGTGTTTATTGACTTGGGTGTGGTTTATAATCATGACCAACTGACCAGTACTGATTTTGTAGCCGTGGTCAATTGCCATAGCAATACTCAATAGGTTTCTATGGATTTAATCGAACAGTTTGGAGTTTTATTAGTTTTTATTAATTTTATCAAATTTTTTGCAAATTTATCATATTTTTTATGTTTTTAATAATATTAGCAGCTGCAAATATAACAAGACCTATGGTAATCAAAAAGGTTATAACACATCAACAAAAAATATGAAAAATTGCACAATTTTTAGAAAGTGAGCATGATTTAGCAGCATACACAAATATGAAGTGGACAACATGTGAAAAGAACACTTTTAATCTCAGGCCTGAAGTATGACTGCATAACAGGACTGGCTATTGTAATGAAGAGGAAGCAAAAAGTAGCAACAAAGTTAAGCCACAATGGTACATCAATAAACAGATGAAGCAAGAAGTAGATGACACCAGGTACAAAGCATATCCCATAGATGAGTAACATGCTTCCAAATATTCCGAAGAGTCTCTTCTTTTTTGAGGTATACACACTCTCTCCTGCTATCACTGACTGATCTATGAAGAACCTTCTAGTGAAACAAAAGGTCCAAAGAGAAAGGATGAATATCATCCCAAGAACAATAGCTGATAAAATGATGATATAGACACTAAAGCCAATGACAAAGTGAAAAACAAACAAATGAACAATGCTCAATACAGCAGACAGTATCCAGATAGCAATGGTGAGGGTCAGTGCTACCCAGGGTCTC
>NW_003546298.1:134047-135217 GCF_000090795.2 Amphimedon queenslandica | reverse complement strand
AGCTAATTATCATTATACATGGTATCATAAGATGCATCCACTGAAACTTAGAATGTATTTGACTACATAGCTGACTGGAGTGAGCCCCACATAGACAAAATGTGAGCTAAGCTATATTCCATTTTGTGTGGAATTAATTTTCTTTGCAGGCTCAAATCAACTAAAATTAATTCCATTAAATTTAATCAAGAGTAGACTATGTACAATGCACTCTAGACTTTATAGTAACATCAAAAATGGCAAAATTGTAAATGTGACCATAATTGACAAAAGGCACCTATTCATCATTATCATGAAAAATATCAACCTGTGAGTGCTCTATTAGTCAACAATTGTTTCTAAAAGTTACATAGTAGCTTTTTGCATCCTCTGAGTAATTTTATGATAAATGGAGCTCAGGAAGTTGGATTTTTTAGGCTATAAAGACCAATTTTCCTATCCACCATAAGGTACCTTTTGTCAATTATGGTCACAAATGATAAAAATCAATTCCTATAAAAATTTAGACAATGAAAATTAGAGGTCATGAAATAACCTACATGTAGCTATATTAGTAATGCAGTAGCGTTACTAAGTAGGATTCACCCCAAACAAAATGGCTGCCACAACTTTTGCAGCCTTGCTATACTGGGAAAACGAGCTCCTATGCTTACCAGACTTTTTAGAGGACCTCATCTTGACCAGAGGACTCCATTGGTACCACTAGTGTGGCTCTAGACCTTGTCTAAGAGGAAAGTCAAAAATCGGCGAACCGGCCGTTTTGTTCAGCCACCTTTTTTCATCTTCATCATCATCATCATCATCATCAAGAAAGTCCTGGCAATTCAGTTGGCGAGCTGTATCTCAATCTTGACTCATGCTAGAAGTATAATTCTTACACCACTCTACTCCAACAGTCTATGCGCGGATCCATGTCCCCTAAAATCATTCTCCAAGATGAGAAAAAGTGACGTTATGACTGCTGTATCAGGCCAACTTACCTCCCGTCGCCATTTTGTTAATTAAAAAAGCATGTGCTCCAAAATTTGGGCGTGGTCGCGCATGCTCAGAACTCAGAACTGGGAAAAGCAATCACTGTCCTAGCTATGCTTGGAATCAATTGCATTACTTAGTGAAGGTTTCCAGCTAAAAGAAGGTATTAATCTTACATATTATTCTTTTATCAAGTGT
>NW_003546298.1:130365-132185 GCF_000090795.2 Amphimedon queenslandica | reverse complement strand
AGATCTTGACGAACAGAAATAGCAACAAAATCAAAGCAGATCAGCTACAGCATGTAAGCATAAACAGCATAAACAAGCCAACAAAAGACAACGACATCAAATAATAACATTCTTAACAGGATAAGATAATACAATGGTGTCAAAAAAAATAATACAAACAAATTTAAACCAACAATAAACACCAAGTACACAACATATGCCATAGATAAGCAGCATGCTTCCAAATATTTGACTCATTTTTGAGGTATACACACTCTCTCCTCGTATCACTGGCTAGAACATTCTAGCAAAACATTAGGCTCAAAGAAGTATCTAATTAATAAAAAATAACAAAGCCAATATAAAATTTCAATATACATGTACGTGTTGATAAAGGTAAGTACAGTTTTTTACTTTCCAATTCAAAATCAAATCTTTCATACTAAATATAAAGATAAAAAAGCTCTTTTTACTAAAAACATCCAGATACATAACTTTCGTTTTTGCTGCTAAAAATCACAGGAACTTAATAGTTAGACAGTATGATATATACACTGGCAATAGTATGTATACTATGTCCCAACTGAGAATGGACCGGAAGTGGAAGCAGCTGCATTGGAATGTGAAAAATGTATCTACGTCAGTAACGTCACTAATGACGCATTATAATGATATGCTTATGTAAACTATGACATCATACAACGTCATTGCGGTTAGCTTTCATATCCCATTGGGTTTATAGGAAGAACCAGGTTCTCAGGGTTCCCAAGGGCTGAGAGACCCAAGACCTGAGATTCTGAAGCGGCATTGGGCAACTAAGAACCTATGAAATTCTCATCCTTATCCCACATTACTATAAAAAGTTATTCCAGTTTTTCTTGGTCCAAACTCAGTTGGGACATAGTATACCAGATCAATTAATACTAATTAAAATGAATGAATAACAAGTTTCATGATAAGGGCATTATACAATAACACATATTTTTATAAAATTGTTTTAAGAAAACATTCAGCTTCAGGTACAAGTCATAACAACAACACACATGCAGGCACAACATTATGGGATGAGGTTGATGGGACTGCATACCATTATCAAATACAAACACAAGTAGTTCAATTACAGTTACATATCAATCACTGTTATAATTAATACATGAATTTGGTTGTGCTTATACTCTTCCATGCTAAATACAGTACTCCTAATTATTGCACATTTTGTGGTTTCAGATAATAATCACCAGCCCCCATTAGAGGAGAGCGATAACATCAAGAGAGGAAGAAATGGTAAATGGTGGTCCACTAAAAAGAGAATTTGCAAGAAGGAAGAATAACTTGAAAAAGAAAGCAAATACTGTAGGAGAGACATGACTGAATTGTTTCATGTCTATATGGTCACAATGAGGTCATCTGTAATGGAAGTTCCTGCCCTCATCCCCAACTCTTCCTCACAGTCCACTAATGTCTTTTCTCTTCATGGGCTGGGGACAACATACAGTACATGTATATTACACAGTGATTTCACCTTTCTTTCTCAGCTGCTGCTCAAGGTAGAGCATTATCAGTTACTCAGAATAGAAAAAGAGCAGGCATTGGTTAAAATGTCTTGGTTTACATGGGCCTTATATAAAGAGACCACCAAGCATTTATTATGTGCTATATGAAATTGGGAATGCTTACTAATCCTTAAATGTTTCACATTCTGATCTAGTATTTGAACAGGTGTCAAAGGAAGAGTACAAATAATGTCATGAATCATGATTATACATATACTGATGACAAAGTAGAAATAATTACAACAAAAATATAACAAAAGCACATAATAAACAAACATGCAACCTGTG
>NW_003546298.1:103187-129826 GCF_000090795.2 Amphimedon queenslandica | reverse complement strand
AGGATCCCCATGGTTAAACAAGTGGATAAAAGCAACAAGTGGCTTAATGAATATTTATTTTGATCAATGTGCAGGAACCTGTAATAACAGCCCAAAGTTAGTTCATTATAAAAATGGTGCATTTCTTTTAAAATGAGCAAAAAATTTCATCAGCAGCATAAGCAAAAGTGAAGAGGACGACATGAGACAATTCTGTAGACATGATGATTGTATGACAGCTATATGCTAGTAACAAGGATGAATTGGGTGATTGAAATAAGAAGACCTCTTTACTTGCACTGAAGTAATGATGTAACATGTCAAGATCTTGATGAACAGAAATAGCAACAAAATCGAAGCAGAGTAATCAAAACTACAGTATGTAAGCATAAACAGTACAAACAAGCCAACAACATCAGACAGAACTTTCTAGCAAAACATTACATGTAGGTTTAAAGAGAAGTATCCCAATTAAAGTAATTAATAAATGAGCAAAATATACAACAAAGCCAATCCAAAATTTCAATACATGTGCAAGTACCTGTACATGTATGTGTTGATAAAGTTAAGTACAGACATAAACTAATTACTTTCCAACTTAAAATCAAATCTTTTATACTACATAAAGATAAAAAAACTCTTTTTACTAAAAACATCCAGATACATAACTTTTGTTTTTTGCTGCTAACAATCACAGTAACTTAATAGTTAGATATTATGATATACATGTACGCTGGCAATAGTATGTACCAGATCAATTAATACTAACTAAAATGAGTCAATAACAAGTTTCATGATAAGGACATTTTACAATAACACATATTTTTATAAAAGTGTTAACTGAAAACATTCAGCTTCAGGAACAAGTCATAACAACAACACACAGGCACATCATTTAGGGATGGGGGCAATGGGACTGCACACCATTATCAAATACAAACAAAAGTAGTTCAATTACTGTTACATATCAATCACTGTTTTAATATACATGAATTCGGTTGTGCTTATACTCTTCCATAAAAATATCGCTAAATACAGCACTCCTAATTATTGCACCTTTTTGGTTTCAAATAATAATCACCAGTCCCCCATTGAAGGATAGTGAAGGCTTTAAAAGAGGAACAAATGGCCCAAAAATAAAAGAATGTGCAAGAAGGAAAGAGAGCTTGAAAAAGAAAGCAAATACTCAATAAAAAAATGTGCAAGAAGGAAAGAGAGCTTGAAAAAGAAAGCAAATACTGTAGGAGAGACATGACTCTGAATCATTGCATGTCTATATGGTCACAATGAGGTCATCTGTAATGAAAGTTACTGCCCTCATCCTAACTCTTCCTCACAGCCCGCTAATGTCTCTTCCCTTCATGGGTCTATTCTGCGCTATATGAAATTGGGAATGCTCACTGATCCTTAAGTGTTTATATTCTGATCTAGTATTTGAATAGGTTTCAAAGGCGCAGAGTATAAATAATGTCATGATTATACATGC
Organism: Amphimedon queenslandica; assembly: GCF_000090795.2. NCBI lineage: Eukaryota > Metazoa > Porifera > Demospongiae > Haplosclerida > Niphatidae > Amphimedon > Amphimedon queenslandica. The sequence continues at coordinate 128,361 of NW_003546298.1, read as the reverse complement.
ACAGATACTGATGACAATGTAAAAATAATTACAACAAAAGTATAACAAAATGGTGATAATGAATAAACATTCAGCCAGTGGGTCTTAGCAGCAAACACAAGCAAAGAGAAATGGGCAAAGTGAAGTAAGAAAACTCTTTATCTCAGGCCTGAAGTATGACTGGATAACAGGATTAGCTATTGTAATGAAGAGGAAACAAGTAGTAACAAATAAGTTAAGCCATATTGGCACATCAACTATAAACAGATGAAGTAGGAAGTAGATGACACCAGGCACAAGGCATGCCCAATAAATGAGTAGCATGCATCCAAATATTCCAAAGAGTCTCTTCTTCTTTGAGGCATACACACTCTCTCCTGCTATCACTGACTGATCTTTAAAGAACCTTCTAGTGAAAAAAAAAGGTCCAAAAAGAAGTGACAAATATTATTCCAAGTACAATAGCTGATAAAAGAATGATATAAACAACAAAGCCAATGTCAGCGGTTGATGAAAGACAAATATCAATATACAAGCGAAACCCAAAGAGATGAACAATGCTCAATACAGCAGACAGTATCCAGATAGCAATGGTGAGGGTCAGTGCTACCCAGGGTCTCATGAACCGCTTGTGAAGATGTGGTTTGACAATAAAGAGAAACCGATCAAATGATATAGCAGCTAGTGTCAATGATATGACTAGTACCATCCACCAAAAAATAAAAGCACCAAAGTAACATGTCCCTCTCTTTTCCTCATCTGTACTACCAAAGATCCACTCACCAGCAGCTAATCCAATGATGAAAAGAGGTAGGTAGAGTAGATTCAATACAAGATGTGCCAGTATGAGAGAAGTGAAGAATATTGTTGATGATTGTTTCAAGGACTTCCTTTGATAGAGTGTGATAGATAGTACCACACCATTAGCTATCAGAGCTAGTATCATCTCAACAGTAAAAACTGCTGCTACTGCTGGACCACTGAACTCCTCACTAAACGTAGAGTTGCTTTCCATGCTAAAATTCATGTTGTTTCAGAAGCTACAAAAGCTTGCCTTTGCCTCGCTTAAGCTACATGTAAGTGACTTTATTCATAAAGCACTACAATAGCATTATTGATTGATGCAAATGAAAATTACTAAGCCTACATGAATATAACAAAGACACTTTACAATAACACTTATTTTTATAAAAGCATTGATTACAAAATTTTCAAATTCATGAATATATATGTATGATTATAATGTGCTAGGAACAACATTAAGAGGTGAGATCAATTGATTAGCAAGTCCAAATAAATGGATAATCATAAAATACAAGTATAAGTACAAGTACATATCACAGTTTCATTACTGGATGTGATATAATGGCATGACGCACTTAACAAAATCATGATAAAAATTAAAGTAAGATCTAAAGAGTAAGTTGGAGCTATTCCTGGCACTATCCTGTCCCTCCACATAAAGGAATGAGAAATCCATGAGCAGCATGGTGCCAGGGTCAAAATTACCCCATCTAAGTAGTCCTGCTCTTTCTACTACCGTATAGCGGGTATATTCCGTCAGGGTTTAATTTCGTTCTTTTCGTTCTCATTCCTTGTGGAACAAATATTTTCCAAACAAAAAAGGTGTTTCCTCAATGCCACATGTACAAAATGGCTGCTTAGAAGGAAAATAAAACGAACGAAAATTTCTAATCCTGCTTAGAACAAACATTTTTCCAGATAAAATATACCCACTATACGGTATAAGCTTCTAACTGTAGCAAGTACAAAACTGAGGCCAAGTCAGATCAATTCAGCATAATATTTTTAATTTACAATTCACAAAACAGCTTGATCCCTATACAGCAAAGGTGAAAAAGCGAGTAAATCATTAGCCTTCCTTAAGGGTTAGAATAGCAGCAATTACCAGTCACTTTACATACAATTTTTATTCAAACTTCAACTGAACTTTGCCTGTAATTAATAATAGACTTAGTAGAACACAATGATGGTTAAAACAAGTGCATAAAAGCAACAAGTGGCTTAATGAATATTTAGTTTCATCAATGTGCAGGAACCTGTCATAGCAGCCCAGAGTTAGTCCATTATAAAAATGGTGCATTTCTTTTAAAATGAGCAAAAAATCCATCAGCAGCATAAGCAAAAGTGAAGAGGACAACATGAGACATAGACACTCCTAATCTCAAGCCTAAAGTATGACTCGATAACTGGACATGTGATTTCACCAGCAATGTTACAATACATGTAACAATTTTATGCCAATAAAAAATCATTGATACAACACTACTAATGCCTATGTATAGTACTTTGCTAAAATAATCAAAAAGGTATACATAAAAAATGGCAAATTAAAAAAATGAGCATGCTTTAGCAGCATACACAAATATGAAGTGGACAACATGTGAAAAGAACACTTTTAATCTCAGGCCTGAAGTATGACTGCATAACAGGATTAGCTACTGCAATGAAGTAGAAGCAAAAAAAAGCAGCTAAGATTAGCCACAATGGTACATCAATAAACAGATGAAGCAGGAAGTAGAGGACACCAAGTATAAAGCATATCCCATAGATGAGTACCATGGTTCCAAATATTCCAAAGATTTTCTTCTTTTTTTGAGGCATACACACTCTCTCCTGCTATCACTGACTGATCTTTGAAGAACCTTCTAGTGAAACAAAAGGCCCAAAGAGAAGTGACGAATATTATCCCAAGTATAATAACTAAAAAAAGAATGAATCTATTTCCAGCAGATAATGAAGGACAGATAGATACAAATCAGAAAATATCAATGATATGACTAGTACCATCCACCAATAAATAAAATCTTTGAAGTAACATGTCTCCCATTTCTCCTGATCTGTACTACCAAAGATCCACTCACCAGCAGCTAATGCAATGATCATAAAAGGAAGGTATAATAGATTCAATACAAGATGTGCCAGTATATTGTTGATTCAAGGATTTTATTTGATAGAGTGTGATGGATAGTACCACACCATAAGCTATCAGAGCTAGAGTCATCTCAACAGTAAGAACTGCTGCTACTGCTGGACCACTGAACTGATCAGTAAAGGTATCATCGGTAAAAGTAAAAAGTAAAACGAAATAGCTTGTCCTTGCAATTTGGATGATTGCAATACGCTTAATTTTTCTAAAAACATTAAAAATAAAACATTCAATTTCAGGTACATGCAACTGTAATAACAATGAAGGCACTAGGCAAAACATTCAAGGATACATCAATTATACTTTAAGGTGACTGCAAATGAGTGGACCATTATCAAATACAAATACAAGTAAATGACTATTATACATGTAAGTACTGGTATATCAATTAGTAATGAAAAAATTAACAATGACATGGGCGCATATGACTATAGTGCATGCATGCATTATTATTTAAATTTTTTCTTAAAAATTAATGCACAAATTATTAAGCAACTCATTAGTTCAAAAGTAAGAAAAAATACTACAATCATTATTTTAAAATAACCAATAACTTTAGCAGCATCCACAAATGCGAAGAAGTCGATGAAAAATAAGAATAAGAACACTCCTAATCTCAGGCCTGAAATATGACTGGATAACAGGACTAGCTACTGTATTGAAGAGGAAACAAATGAAAGCAGATACACTAAACCACAATGGTATATAAATAAAAAGATAAAGTAAAAAAAAGAGGATGCTAGGTACAAAACTTATCCCATAGACAAGCAACATGCTTCCAAATATTCCAAAGAGTCTCTTCTTTTTTGAGGTATATGCACTCTCTCCTGCTATCACTGACTGATTTTTGAAGAACCTTCTAGTGAAACAAAAGGTCCAAAGAGAAGTGACCAATAGTATCCCATTTAAAGCAACTGATAAAAGAATAATATAGACAACAAAGCCAATGTCAGCTGACAACAATAAGCAAATAGTTATATAAAAATGAAAACCAAAAATATGAACAATGCTGAACACAGCAGACAATATCCAGATAGCAATGGTGAGGGTCAGTGCTACCCAGGGTCTCATGAACCGCTTGTGAAGATGTGGTTTCACAATAAAGAGAAACCGATCAAATGATATAGCATCTAGTGTCATAAGTATGTTTATTGCAATCCATGCATAAATAAACTCAATGAATGCACATGTCCATCCCTTCTCCTCATAAGCACTATCAAAGATCCACTCACCAGTAGCTAATCCAATGATAATGAAAGGAACAAAGAGTAGATTTAATACAAGATGTGCCAGTATGAGAGAAGTGAAGAATATTGTTGATGGCTGTTTCAAAGACTTCCTTTGATAGAGTGTGATAGATAGTACTACACCATTAGCTATCAGAGCTAGTATCATCTCAACAGTAAGAACTGCTGCTACTGCTGGACCACTGAACTCCTCAGTAGAAGTAGAATTGTCTTCCATTCTAAATATTTAAAGACTTAAAGCACATACACTGTTTTCAAACTTCAAAAACAGCTAAGGCAATATATACAAACATAAAAATAATAATGAAACTGATATAGGGAAATCGAGCCTATAACAGAAATAGCAGCAAAATCAAAGCAGAGTAATCAAAACTACAGTATGTAAGCATAAACAGCACAAACAAGCCAACAACATCAGACAGAACTTTCTAGCAAAGCATTACATGTAGGTTTAAAGAGAAGTATCCCAATTAAAGTAATTAATAAATGAGCAAAATATACAACAAGGCAAATCCAAAATTTCAATACATGTGCAAGTACCTGTAAATGTATGTGTTGATAAAGTTAAGTAGAGCCATAAACTAATTACTTTCTAATTTAAAATCAAATCTTTCAAGCTGAATAAAGATGCAAAAAGCTCTTCCTGTTAAAAATACAGAGTTACATAACTTTAATTTTCTGCTGCTGACAATCATAGTAACTCAATAGTTAGACAGTATGATATACTCTGGCAATAGTATGCACCAGATCAATTAATACTAACTAAAATGAGTCAATAACAAGTTTCATGATAAGAACATTTTATAATAACACATATTTTTATAAAAGTGTTCACTGAAAACATTCAGATTCAGGTATAAGTAATAACAACAACACACAGGCACAACATTTAGGGATGGGGTCAATGGGACTGCGCAACATTATCATATACAAACACAAGCAGTTCAATTACTGCTATAGTCGGTTCGAGTTGAGTTGGCACATGAAATGAGCTAGTGATAAACATCATATGACATCATAGAGGTCACATGCATGCGCATGCGTGTAACGAACGTGGGCGGACATGATAACGCCATTCACGTGTAAAAAATAAACATTCTACGTGAATCTTGTCTTTGCCGACGTTTGTCTTTATTATCATCACTTTTTCTAGGACTTCATTCATCTTTTTGGACTCTACTTTTAACAAAAAAGCTACTACTAAACTGCTACTCCTTTCTGTTGGACTTCTTGAAAGTTGTACCTTGTGAAGCTCCTCAGGTAAGTGCTTGCAGCAAAAATCAATTATAAATCTTATTTTTGTTATAATTTATTAGCTGGAAAAAAACTCACAATACAGAATTTACCCTACAGGCATTACAGCGTCTCGTGAATCAGGGGTTTGCTCAAGTAACTCCTGAAAGGTGGGCCAGTCTAATTAAACATACTCAGGAGAAAGTAGAAGATGTATACTTTACAGCTGATAGATTAGAGAACTGGAAACGAGTTGAAGAATTTGTCATACATGTTGGAGCAGATGATGACGAAAGTGATTCAGATGAAGAGTACAGTGACATCAGTGATTATGATTCTGATGATTCTGACGATGAAATATGAGGTGAAAGTAGGCTTATGTTTAGCTCAAAGCAGTAGAGGACTTGTGAGTAAATACCTACTTATATGGAGCAAGAATGGCACTGTATAGTGGGGAAACAGTCCACTGCTAATGCTGGTAGTCTGCAATAGACTACTGTGCATTACTGCAGTAGAGGACTTGTAAATTAATACTCACTATATTTTGTGATTTTTGCTTGAATCTTCTTCAGCAGTCCCATGGGTGGTTGGTGTGGGGGGCCAAAGATGCAGTGTCACCTATTCGCGATGGTACTGGCTATCACCCTTTTCTGGGTGCAAGAACACTGCAAATAATTTATTTTTAATGCTTTTAATGAAATATATCAAATAATTAAATTTTATCACGCTTTATTCGCAATAATTAAATCCAACCACGTGTTAATAATATGCAAATCATATTCATATATAACGTAATTTGTGACGTCATAGAGACGTATATGGTGGCGCTCTTTCATCTTCTTCCGGAATCCCAATGAGAACCTTCCAGAGAACCTAGATACACAAAAATTGGTATAGATTTTCGGAAAAACCCGTTATGCAGCTATACCAAAACTGGAATTGCTGGCTGCAAGAACAGTAGAGTTATAAGGGGTGGTAGTTGGGCAACTCAACTTGAACTGACTATACATATCAATCACTGTAATAATATACATGTATACATGAATTTGGTTGTGCTTATACTCTTCCATAATAATAATGCTAAATGCAGTACTCCTAATTATTGCACCTTTTATGGCTTGACTGGCTTCAGATAATAAGTAAATGCACCAGTGACATGATAAAGCCACTATCAGCCAATGAAGGAGAGTCATCAAGAGAGGAACAAATGACTAAGAGAATTTGCAAGCAGGAAAAAGAACTTGAAAAAAGAAAGCAAATACTGTAGGAGAGACATGGCTCTGAATCATTGCTGTGTATATGGTCACAATGAGGTCATCTGTAATGAAAGTTACTGACCTCATCCCCAACTCTTCCTCACAGCCTACTAATGTCTTTTCTCTTTATAGCCCAGGGCTGAAAACAAAAAAGTGAACAAAAGGTCCAAAGAGAAGTGACAAATATTATCCCAAGTACAACAGTGGATAAAAAATAAAATAGACAATGCCAGTAGTTGATGGAAGACAAATATCAGTATACAAGTGAAACCCAAAGAGATGAACAATGCTCAATACAGCAGACAGTATCCAGATAGCAATGGTGAGGGTCAATGTTACCCAGGGTTTCATGAACTGCTTGTGAAGATGTGGTTTGACAATAAAGAGAAACCACATATAGCGCTTTAAATTTGCAGAGCTTAAATGTCCTGGATTGATAAAAAATCAATTTTTTACAGATTCACAATGTTAGTACCACGTGGGGCTTTAATGGCAACTGAATATTTAGCAGATCTTTAATTTTGCAGTTGCATGCTAACTACAAAAACAACAAAAACTTTGCTCCTTGAAAATAAAGCGATATATCATATGTAACATCTAGTGTTACAATAGCATCCATAAAAAAATTTAAAAAAAAGAATAGTAACATGACCCTCTCGTCTCCATCTCACTAGCAGGTGATGCAACAATTTTGAAAGAAAGGTACAGTACAATCAATACAAGATGTGCCAGTATGAGAGAAGTGAAGAATATTGTTGATGGTTGTTTCAAAAACTTTCTTTGATAGAGTGTGATGGATAGTACAACACCATTAGCTATCAGTCTCAACAATGAGAACTGCTGCCAATATAAAACCAGCAACACTGTCATTAGTAGTGGTGTAGCTGCTTTCCATTACCAATGTTAAAATAAGCTCTGCTTGCTAAATGCCAGTAAAGCTTTAACTAGAAGACTTGATAAAATGTATTATACACAATATACATAGTTTAAAAAGTACCACAAAAATGACTCAAATTAGCTATTATCATACGACACATTGTGATAATGACAGCAACACTTATATGCAATCAAATAATATTTAAATACATATAAATACAATATAATACCATTTAATGGTTTTTCAAAGCAACTATACTTCAGGAAATCTAATAAAGTTCCAATTCGCAATTTTAATTTCGCGAATTCTACCACGTGCCAGGTGGGTACCATATTAAACTGATCTTCGCAAATTTCATTTTCCTACATCAAGAAGGAATCTGCGAAACCCTAAAAACCACTTATATGGTAACAACAATTAACTCCACAATAACATACATAAATCAGTGTGCGGTCAAATACCATATATTGAATGTGCAATATTTTAATTACGATATTGTCCATTCAAACATTCGCAGATAAAATTTTCTGCAAAAATAGCATTAATTCGGACACAATAAAACAACTAAAAATTCGTGAAATTCGCACAAGAACAAGCATTATATGATTAGACAATTATTAAATATATTATACACATTATACGATCACTTCATTATTCATTATTCTTAGTTTTCTCTCCTTTCTCTCCCCTCCTCTCTCTTACCATGCTAAAGCTGGTGTTGCTATGCCTCCTGAATATATCCACTCACAGCAACCAGGGGAGTAGACTAACTTGAACATGTTGATCATATCTGAGAGAAAAAAGAGAAAATAAAGGAACAGACAAGAAGATAGGGACAAAAGAAAGAAAAGTCAAGATTAAGAAATATAATAAAGATACTGATACTAGTACATGTACATAAATATTTACCAAAATTGATGACATCAAAAACTTTGATAGCTTTATCCTCACCAGCTGAGCTTAATAAGAATCCATCGTAACTGACTGCTACTGATTCTATTTTACCTGAAAAGGATAAGAGGAGAGGAGAGAGGGAGGGAGGACAGTAAATAGGAAAGATAAGTTAGAGAATGAAAAGGAGAGTAGAACAAAAAGAATAATGATACAATGTATGTATCATCTTTATATCTTTATACACATGTACATGCTCATGGGTGAATGCCCAAGTACATACATGTAGACATACATGCATATGTACATGTACATATACCTAAGTGTGCCCGGAAATGTTTCACAAACTCAACTCCTTCTTCCTTCTTCTTCCAAAACTTGACATGACCATCAATGCTCGCAGTCACAATGAACTCAGATCTACAAACAATTAACCAAATAAGCCACACCTCTCATGCAACCCCAACCACACACAAATAACTTCTTACTTTGTACACGTGACATGTGTTATGATGTCACGATGCATGTAGCTTTTCTCATACATAGAAGCAGAGGGGAGGTTCTCAAGATACACCCACTCATAAGGAAGACCTAATATTAATAAAATAAGCAAATTATATGTACATGTACTTTCACACATGGCTAAACAAATAAAAAATCCAACATAAGGACATGTACAGTATACATATACAATGTACCCATTTGAAAATCTAATATAAATGGAGAATTTTGCCTAGTCATTTTTGACAAAAATTGGCCAATATGATTTTAGCAAAATTCTGGAGTAACTTCCAAATATGTTTAAAAAATCTAATTTTGTTCAGAATTGACTAAAGCACTCTACACAAGAACATGTATATATCACAAAAAATTATAAAAATGGATAAATCTCTCCTAATCATTTTTGGCGAAATTTGGTCAAGGACCCAAATTTAAAGCAAATTAATTTTTTTAATCCAATACTTATCAAAAATCAGCACAAACTTTCTACACATTTTAAAAACATGTATGTGTATCAAAAAATTTAAAAATGGAGAATTCTCTCCTAGTCATTTTTTTGGCCAAATTTTGCCAATTACCCTGTACTATTATAGTATTTTTGTCAAAATTTGGAGCAACTCTAAAAATTCAAATTTCGATATTTTAATCAGAATCGGCTCAATTAAAAATTATATCAATGGGTTGGCTCTGTTTTAAAATAGGAAGAACTTTGCAGTCCTTACTTATTGTTTTCTTGTCGCCGTCACCAAGTGTTGCTTGAGTGGGTAGAGGGCCCACCACTTCTTCCTCCTCTTCTCTCGCTCCTTCCTCTCCGTTACTCGCGTCAGATGTACTGATTTTTCTTATCCTCTTACTAGGAGGCTCGGGGTCCTCTCTGGTATCTTCTACTGCCTTTCTTCTCTCATCCGCGCTATCCGCCATTTTATTTTTAATAATTAATTTCAATATTATTAATAACTAGATTAAGCCACTCCCATTTGATAGCCTGCAGAGCCAGCCACACCTCTAAAATGGCTCTGTCATCAGAAGAACTCTCTGGACTAGAGTTTCTACTAAAAGTGAGGTCGCAGTACTATCATTAATAGACTCTAGGCGATTTTTAATACTTAGAGTAGCCTCTAATGCTGCATATTACTTTACTTTTAGCGTTGATATAGATCTCTGTGTCTATGTCCTTTCTGTCCTTTTTATGGTAATCATTTGTTATTGTATAGGCTCAATCAAAAAGTGTTGTGGTTGGGATATTGAAAGAAGGATTCGTGTACAGGAATGACAAAGGTTAGCTGTACAACCCCTTGCTCCTTATTAATATGATATGTGCCACACCCACTTTCTATTCTTTCTTTTTTTTCACTCTCTCTTTCCTTTACACATCATTATTTCATACAGTACCTGATCAAGTGTTAGCGTCTGTTGCTCAATCGTTGAATATTCAACCGTCAGAAGTTATTACAGTAAGCTTTATTGTAATAGCTTATGCAGTATCTTCATGCACGTATAACTGAACTGTGTACATGGCATGCACATAACTGCATATATGTACATGTACATGTTGTAGCCCGATGAATTAGATGATGGCATGTTTATGTTAAAAGGGATTCTTTGGTATTTTTCAGTATTTGATTTATAATGTTTTTATTTTTTTATTTTAGTTATTTCAGTCAGTCACATTACTGGTTAAGAAGGCACTGTATGAGTGTGTACAAGATCAATCTGATGCCTCTAAGATATTTCCTGGTGAGAATCATAAAAGAAATAATAATTATACTTTATGATCAAAGCATGTTTGTATTTGTGTCTTTATTCCTTTAGATGATTTTCATAATGATTTAAGAAAGCTTCTATCTGATATCATTGTCAAAAACATGTGAGGCATAATAAGAAATAGATAAATAAATCCTATTCCTATTTCATTCACCTGCCACTTTTTCTCATTCTTTTCTCGTGTCAATCTCTTTAGGTCTGAATGGAGAACAGAAGCATCAAAAAGTCAAGGTTAATACATACCAGTAATTAATTTTTATTGCCACTATTACTATCACCATCATCATCATTATAATAATAATTATTATTATTATTAGTATCATTGCCTCGTCTTGTTGATTTTGATTGGAGGGTTAACATCAAATCAGCATCTGACTCTGTCTCACGTATGGCAGCACCCACCTGTCTCCTACAAATGAAGGTAAAGACACATAATTACATGTACATGTATAGCAGGAAATACCATATAGAAGGAAATTTTGGAGGTAGTTAAATTTGGCAAATTTGGCATTTTAATAGCCATTCGCCAAAATAAAAAAAACTGCCATTTTGAGCCATTATGCACATGCTCAATGGCACATGGCCACAAATTCGCCAAATTAAAGTTCGCTAATCACTAAAATTTAGCAATTCGCCAAATTTAGCTCCCTCCGAAATTTTCTTCTACACGGTATTTGTTGGAATTAATTTTTGCTGTTTCATGAAATTGCACCTTCAAAAGAAGCAAAATCCTAAAATTACATGTACATGTACATGTATGTAGACTATGTACATGTACATTATGGCACTCATTCCTATAGACTTTTTCCACTTTGTAATGACAGATATTAATTCTGTTATTTCATAATAAAAGCAACTTCAGAAAGGCAAAACAATCAATAGATAGTGCATAATGGGATGTTATAAAAATGCACAATTCAATTCCACAAAGCATTTATAGTTACCGTAATTCCTCTAAGAATTTGTCACATCAAAATTTATATTTGCAATTTTTATTATTGAACTTTTGGAGAGAGAGCAATTTAAAATGCATTAGTTTGTTGAATTTGGAGGGATTCATTAATACACAAAACCAGCTGTATGCTAATCTGTCCATTCAAAGTATGCTGCTCTTGTATTGAACTTAGAGGCAAGTGACCATGTGGAACAATAATTTAAAAAAAAAACTTTTAGAATGAATTTTATTAGAAAATTTGAAGTAATTATTTATTTTCGAAATTAGAGTTTAAATATTTAGAGGAATTACAGTAATGGATGTATCAACAGCTCACAGCTACCAGCATTAATTGCTGCATAAAATTAATTTTACTCTATTGGAATAAAATTGCAAAATATAAGTCCCACATCTTCTACAGCTACACGATATTATTATTATATTGAGATCCATCTATATGTAGGTCCAACCTTCTCCAGTCAATAGTTCAGAATTACCTAATTTAGAATCTATTAATGTTGAATTCAATAAAGAGAAGCTGGACACGATGTTGGATGGTCTTGGGAAAATTAGAGATCAGCTCTCCTCCGTTGCCAAGGCAACTACTTAACCATACCCATAAGTACAATGACATGTTCACTGTACATGAACGTTAATATTGCTGTTTATATTATGTGTGTATGTACATTTGTGTGTGTAAAGGTTACGTTATTGGGTTTTATAATAATTATTATTTTCATGATAGATTAATGACACCTCATCTGAGCAGTTAAAGTGATAATTTGTGTTAACGTGTCACTCAAATTGTGAAACTTGCCGGGAATTTTGTTTATGAAAATATACACCTGGCATCGAGAAATAATATATTTATAGTTTTTGTTAAAACAATAAAATTACTTTGTACATTGGGTGAACATTATGCATGAATAACTCAGTAAAGTTCTTTATTGATGTAATTAATATATATTATGTGTATCTATTTAGCCTATCAAAGTAGTTCAAATGTAGATATCTTCTTACTCTTGTTTATTCTAAGTACGACGCATACAGCATTGCAACAGCATAGAGGATATGGCTGGTGAATTGTGCCGATGCAAAGGTGTCATGATCTGTGTTCCACACACACCTACTGCCAATCATCAGTCCCTGCTCCTGTTTCTGACCCACATGCACAAGTGCGATAAGCTTGTATCGTGGGATTTTTAAATCCTTCCCTATGTTCTTAATTTTACCACTCAGGTCTGTTGCAAGTTGAGCACACTGGTCTGGATCATAAGTAGTAATACTTCCTAGAGTTGACTCGAGTAGATCAGTCATGAGTGCCCTTGCTTTGTAGTAAGGGAAGGTTTTCTGTGGTTCTAGACGGTATGAATTTTCAAGTCTGGCGTGGTGTCGGTGTCTGTTAGAGCCAGATGGCTCTGAATCTTCTCTGATGTTATCTAGAAGATCTTTCTCACCAAGTGCAAAATCTGAAAATTCTTTAGTTGATGAACGTTTTAGTAGTGATTGTGTTCCTTTACGACTAAGCTTTGTTCCAAGCGTAGACTGCATCTCTCTGAATCTATGCTGAAAGCATAGATGCTGAAAGTATAGATGCTGAAAGTGACCGCACCCGCCTGGCCAGTGAAAATTCGAAATCATTTTTGGGCCCACGTCATAGATCTAAACAACTCAGTAAACGTAAAAAAAAATCCTAAAATGTTACCAGGGATATAATAGACTATTAGTCATATTATATCCCTGATTTTACCCTAAAACTAAAATAGATATAATACTTTTAGGTTTTGCTCTATAAAATTATATCATGTCAGAAATTGCTAAAAAATTAAATTGGCAACGTATGCATGCTCATGTAACATCATTCATGAACTTTCATAATACATCACATAATCTGTCTAATATTTTATTACAATCTAAAATAAAATCTAAAAAATAAAATTATTACAATAGCATTTGCCTCACCTAACTTTGAACAAACACGTTTATTTATCCTAGCTGTTATATCACTCTTCCTAATATTTATCGCTCCATTCTACTTTAATGGTAGAAAATTAAAAAAACAAATTACATTAAAACAAAAATGTTATGCTCCTATCAGAAATTACGAAGTACGTGGGTTAAATCCTATTTAGTAACGCTACAGCATTATTAATAGTAGCTACATAATGAGTCTAATATTATGAGTATCTTCAGTCATGCCTTCTGTTCCATTTCGATCATCTGATTTTCTGTGTGGTGCACTCATTACTAACTCTGAATGCAATTGAACTGGATTTTCTTCAGAATCAGTTATCGATCGTATTAGACTGATATTACTTGATATGTCACTCTTTGAGGACAATACAGGTTGAGGTTGAGTAGCAGAAATTGGTTTGTTAGTAGAAACTATCAAGTCTACAATAGCAGTTGTGAAAACACTGTCTTCCTTGTTAAGCAGTATGTCTAGTACAGTTGTACCATCTTCATTAGCTTTGTTAACGTCAGCTCCAGCTTGTATCAGTGTCTCAACAATTTCAATGTGTCCACACGAAGCTGCTATCATCAATGGAGTTATACCACCTGCTAATGGAGTATCTGGACTCATGCCAACTTTAAATAACATACTAACTAATAATCCTAAATCTCCTCCAACAGCAGCTAATAATAGCTCTCTCTCACTACTTGAACTCGTTATTTTGTCTGATAGCAAGATCATCACTGAAGAGCCACCACTATAGCAAGCAGCAACAAAAGCATGTATGTAATGCTCCTGAGAGACTTCAAATTTTTTCATGATTATCTCCACAGCATCAGGGTTACAATAACTAGCTGCCAAAACCATTAAATGAATAGTCAAATTTTTGACTTGGTGCATGTGATTAGGATGACTATCAAGTAATCGTTCCATAATATTCAAATAATTTGTTGTTTCACTGGTTTTTTGTAAAGCAAATGCAAGTGCAGTCCTTCCATCTTTGTATTGAATATTAAAATCAATATCTTCATTTAGCAAAAGTTCAACAACACTGAAATGGCCATTGTTACAAGCAAGCATCAAAGCAGTCCATCCATCTCTACCTTGCTTGTTAATATTCGGATGCTTACTTAACAAAAGGCTAACCACTTGATAGTGCCCATTGGCACAAGCAATCATCAACGCAGTCCACCCCCTTACATTGTCTTGAATGCTAATGTCTGAATTTGTATCTAGTAGAAGTTCAACGACTTGATGATGTCCACCATGACAAGCAAGCATCAAAGGAGTCCATCCATTCTTGCTCTGACTGTTAACATTTGGACCCTTCATTAGTATGAGTTTAACAACTTTATAATATCCGATACTGCTTGCAAGCATAAGAGGATTATATCCATTATTGCTTTTAACATCAATATGTCTAACCTGACTGAGTAAGACTTCAATGACCTGGTAATGTTTAAAATAACAAGCAAGACTAAAAGCATTCCATCCTTCTTTATCTTCATTACTGGTATCAGCATTTCTTCTAAGTAAAAGCTCCGCGATTATATCATAACCTTTAGAACAACTTAACATCAATGCTGTCCATCCATCATTAGCACAAATATTAATTTTTGGATTTTTATTCAGTAAAACTTCAACAACTTGGGTGTGCCCATTACCACAAGCAACCATCAGTGCTGTTTCTCCTGTGTCATTTTGAATATCAATATCTGGATTTTTATTGAGTAAAAGTTCAATAACATCACGATGTCCATTTTGACAGGCAAACATTAAAGCAGTCCATCCATCAAATGCACTAACATCAATATCAGGATCTTTTGTTAGCAAGACCTCAGCAGTTCGGGTGTTCCCATAATTAGAAGCAATCATTAAAGCAGTGACTCCTTTTTTATTTTGAATGTTGATATCTGGGCTCTTACCTAGCAAGATCTCCACAACTCGATAATGATTACCCCAAGAAGCAATCATTAATGCCGTGAATCCAAAAATGTCTTGATAATTAATATTTATGTCAAACTCCACAAGTAGTGCTACCATATTCTCATATTCTTCATCTCTGTCAATAATACGGATGGCATGTAGAAGCGGCTTTTCAAAACTAAAGTTAACATCTTCAACCTCATCAATGATGGTTTGATGGTTAATGGTAAGTTTAAATATACCAAAATGACTCATAAATTTAGCTTTATCTTGTGCTTTGACAATAAGAGAATGAACGACTTTATAAGAGGAGACCAAAAAATGAATTTCTATTGATCCTTTCAACATCGTTTTAATTGTAAGGTGCTTTGCTTCTTCACGAAAAAAGTATTCTATCAATTTTTGAAGATTTTTTATTGTTCTATCAGCCCATTTTCCAGATAGTTTCAGGATGACTTTAGGATCAGTTTTAAAAACATTTTCAGTCAATGCAGCTTCAATACTAGTCAATACTTCACTCATCTTTGCAGAATCGGTAAAACTTTTAAGATTCTGAGTATAGTCATGATACTTTAATAATACATTCTGATCATTGATAGGATACTCTTCCATAAGATCAGACAACGGGTCAATACACAAAAAGTTATAATGAGGTTGTAGAACATTAAAAAATTCATCAACTGTTGTGCCATCACGAACAAGACCAGTCACTTCGTAACTTTCTTCTATCCAGCGAGCAATATCAATCACATCATATTCTTTACTGTTTGCGTAAAACTTTCTAATATCTCTCACTAGTCCTGGAAACTTTTTAAGAAGATTCTGAAGCTGTAAAGATATTGTATGATCAGAGCTCAACTCAATTTCTGTAGCAGATGAGTGTTTTGTTTTTTGCTGGCGTATCAATAGTGTAAATGATACATGGTGGTCTTTGAACACCTCCTGTTGCCAATCTTCAGCAAGAGCAATTGCTTCATCTCTGGCTGGTCCTTCTGCAATAGCAAGACATGATAAAAATAATTGACATTTTTCTTCAAGAATAGAAACATCTTCTATGTGTACAGAAATCAGTGATAGAAAATCAAGTTCTATTTTTTCAAAGGTAGGCATGTTTCGAACTTCTCTATTAATTAGGCCTTCGCTGTACATTTTGTCAGCTATTTTTTGAAGGCAGTTCTCTGTGGCTTCCTTCAGCTTGCAATAGTGACTTCTCAATACATCTTTTATTGCTTTACATGTGCTTTTACTTTTTCCTATATAAAGAATTAAAGATTACGATTCATTTCACCATCATTCTATTCATATCTTTTCTGTCAATAACGTTTCTGATTTATAATGAGGGATACCATAAATTTTTCAGGCCACCATTCTGGAGGTATACTATCATGGACCAACAGGCTAAAAACTATCAATTCTACTTCTCCATGTCACTCCAGTGGCTCCAAACAGTTGCAAACCTATGAAAAGAATAATAAAGCTTCCAATTTTTCACTTCTGAGGCTAATACTGCTTGCTCTTCTTACAAAACGGCAGAAAGTGTATCAAGCTCCATCGTAAACAGTGCAACAATACCTCCACAATGGCAGTGTCTATTTACGGTATCCCAGTGAATATCATTATAAATTATAAACATCATTCACAGGAAAGATATGACTAAATCTTACCAGAATGTTTATCAAGGATATTTCGAGCTAAATTAACTTCATCAGAACTCAGTAAAGCAATACAGATGTTTCTCCATGTTATATCAGGAATATTATGACAATGTTGAGCTACAGCATCAATGTAATGAGAAGGACTGGCCTCATTCCCTTCCACACTCTGCTTAATACCAACAACAATATCTTGGGTCATGTTAGGAAGATAACAAATAAACTGTTCCCAATTACCAGAAGTAAACTTTGAGCTACTCAACAACTCAACCAATTCCTCTTTTGTTGGCTGGTCTGTGCGTAAAATGAACTATAATGGAAGAGCTTTAATTCAGTTTATCTGTAAGAGTGGGTCCAGGATTAAGTTTCACATTTCCTGATATGAAGAGGAGGAGAGCAATTAGAATGAAAATAGATGAAATCGAGAATACGAGGCATGCTCTTGCATCTCCTTTGGTTTTACAGTAATCTGAATATACGTAGATGTTACCAGTAGCACAGCCACGGGATTTTGACCACTGGCAACCGCTCCATGCGCCTATTCTAGCTCTCCACTGGCACAGATCAATCATAGGTGTTGCTTTCGTGAGAAGTTCTTATTTTGCGGTTTAAGATTGAAAAGGTGGGGCTCCTTGGGTAGGAGGAGCTCCAGCTTTGTTCAATTCAAGATGGAGCCAGTGGAGGAGAAAACTGCTGCTGAATATTTAGATAAGCTTGGAGCAGTGTTTCATTATGATTGTTATACAGAAAAAAAACCAGAAGGTATATATTACTACTTACTACAAACTTCATTGTTAGATTTTGGCAGGTTGTCATCAATATGCAGAGTATCTTATTGTAGCAAAGAAGAATCCTTCAAAAGCATTTGAAGTATTTAGCAACTGCTGTCATCAAATGAAATTCTCTGAGAGCTGCCTTGCACTGGGTAACATGTACTTGACTGGAAATGGTTAGTGTGAATACATCCAGTAACACAAAACAATGAAAACATCAGCATACATGATCGAGTTACATGTACATGCATGTAATATACACCACATGCATGTGTGCATACATTGCTATGCATGTGCATGTAGATAGGGTAGATCTAAAATAAACTGGTTTGGGTTAGTTAATCTGGTTTGCACAATAGTGTGTTAGTGTTAATTTGACAGATTGACTGTTGTGATCTCCTTTATATAAATTAGATCATAGATATACTACCCATAAACGGGATTGGAAACTTCAATGATAATAAGTGCAAGGCGTGTTGGGGCGTATCCCCACCAAATCTGATAAAATCTTAGCAAAAGCATTGGCTCTATGGTGAAACTTTGTGGGACTCTAGCAGCTGTATTTCAGAATGAAGCAAGCAAGTTTTTGCTTATATAGATACTTTTTAAGAGCCTTCAGTGCAACATAACATTTATTTAAGGTAATACTCACTAGTAAGAGCTTTTTAGGCTATTTGAATTTTGCTAGATCGCTCAGGATTCCATTACTCACAAAATACACAACACAGACTAAAATGAACATCACAGTGCACTGAAGGCTCTTAAGAAGAGTCTATAGAAGTAAAACTGGGTTGTTTCATTCTAAAATGCAGTAGCTAGAGTCCATAGGTGGCTGCAGGGTTGGGCATAGTCGGGCAATGCCCAACCAAAAATTTTGACCAGAAATAAGAATTTAATTAATGACATCATTTTAGTCATGAAAAATTACCATGGCTAGCAAGAGACAGTCTTTTCTGCTTTCCTTTGTCAACAAGCCTTCCAGGAGGACCAGGACTAGCACTTTACAGGTTGAATAGAGCTTTACAGATAAGATAGGGCGCCTTCTAGGCATATTTTTATGGCATATCATAATGTATGCGTGCGTTGAGTATACACCCAAAATATGCGTGGAAAAGTGGGCTTGGCCAAAATTGCGGCACGCTTCACGCGCCATTTTTCTTGCCCAACTGCTCTGCCAATCCTGCCACCGCCTATGCTAGAGTCCCACAAACCTTTGCCATTGGTCTACTAAGAATTGAACAACGCGATCCCAACCAGCCTGGTACCCAAACTACCCATGGGTAGTAACGGAAGTTTCCAATCCCGTTTACGGGTAGTTATCTATAATTAGATCTATAGTGGTGCCACGGATACTGTGCCCTTGCATTATTACTGGTATTTAAAAATTGACAGATTTACTAGAAATGCCCAACCCTATGTTTATCTTCAATGCAATATTTGCATTACTTGTAGGACCTCATCCTAAAGAATTTTCGAAAGCTCTACAGTTGTTTGATACAGCATGTGAACTAGGATCAATGGGTGGTTGCAATAACAGTGGACTAGTCCATCAAAATGGGTACGAAGGACAACTACCAGACTACCAAAAAGCATTGCAATGCTTCCACAGATCCTGTGAAGGAGGTTTCAAAAATGGCTGCTTCAATGAGAGTATTATTTATCTGCAGGGAAAAGAAAAGGTCCCCAAAGATATGTCAAAAGCATTAGAGTATTCGCTGAAGAGTTGTGAGCTGGGTCATCCATGGGGCTGTGCTAATGCTAGCCGTATGTTAAAACTGGGAGATGGTGGACTAGAGAGAAATGAGAAAAGGGCAGAAGAGCTATTGAAGAAAGCAAAACAGCTAAGCAACTTGAGTTGAAAGGAAGGCATTTATAAGTGTTAGATCTATGTTTATGTGCATGTATGTATAGTATATTGTTGTTTGTAGAATAATAGTAACAATTTAATTTTAATAAGTAATGTCAGCTGCTTAGCTGAGTATTAAGTTTATAATAAACAAAAATTTTGTTATTGGCCTCGCCTCACTATGTGTAATTGTGTATAGTCTAAAGTGGTCCTGCTGTGAGACTACACTGTATGTGTGGAAAAGTGCTATAGGAGAATGGGTCTGGCTAAGCAAGACTAACTTATCCTAGCTCTACGCTATTCCATTTTGCTTTAAAAATGGTAGAAAATCTAAAAAACAAAGCAACAGTGTTATGTTCCTATCAATTATAATTAGCTACATAATGTGTCTAGTATTCTGTGTATCTTCGGCGATGCCTTCATTTCCATCCTCCGATTTCCTATGCGCTGGACTCTTTAATAAATCTGAATGAAATTGAATTGGATTTTCTTCAGAGTCAATTATTGATCGCATCAAACTGATATTACTTGATATATCGCCTCTTGATGTAGATATGGGTTGAGGTTGAGTAGCAGAAAATGGTTTCACTTTGCCTGTTGTTGAAATTAATAAGTTTAAAATAGAATTTGTGACAAAATCTTCTTCCTTGTTAAGCAATATGTCTAGTACAGTTAAACCCTTATCATTAGTTTTGTTAACATCAGCACCAGCTTGTATCAGTGTCTCGACAATTTCAGTGTGTCCACATGAAGCTGCTATCATCATTGGAGTTATACCACCTACTAATGGAGTATCTGGACTCATGCCCACTTCAAATAACATACTAACTAATAATCCTAAGTCTCCTTCCACAGCAGCTATTAATAGCTCTCTCTCATTAATTATACTTGTTATTTTGTCTGATAGCAAGTTCATCACTGGAGAACAACCACTATAACAAGCAGTCACAAAAGCATGTGTGTAATGCTCCTGGGAGACTTCACAGTTCTTCATGATGATCTCTACAGCATCAGTATTACAATAAATAGCTGCTAGTACTACTGAATGAACAGTGAAATTTTTGATTTGGTGCATATGATTAGGATGACTATTAAGTAAGCGCTCCACACTATTCAAATAATTTGTTGTTTGACTGGATTTTTGTAATGCAAATGCAAGTGCTGTCCTTCCGTCACTGTGTTGAATGTTAATATTGACATCTTCATTTAACAAAAGTTCAACAACACTAAAATGACCATTGTTGCAAGCAAGCATCAAAGCAGTCCATCCATTTTTGTCTTGTGTATTAATATTTGGATGCTTACTTAACAGAAGGCTAACAGCCTGATAGTGCCCATTGGCACAAGCAATCATCAAAGCAGTCCACCCCTTCTCTTTGACTTGAGCATTAATGTCTAGCTCTGCATCCAGTAGGAGTTGAACAACTTGATAATGCCCATTGTGACAAGCAAGCATCAAAGAAGTCCATCCATCTTTGCTTTTAGTGTTCATAAAAATATTATACCCATTGTTATCTTGATCATCAATAGCTCTAACGTTACCTAGCAAAACTTCAACAACCTGGCAATGTCCATAATAACAAGCAAGATTAAAAGAATCCCATCCTTCTTTATCTTTATTACTGGTATCAGCATTCCATCTAAGTAAGAGGTCCACAATTTTATGATAACCTTTACAACAGCTCAACATCAAAGCTGTCCATCCATCATTAGTAGCAATGTTAACATCAGGATTCGCATGAAGCAAAACTTCAACAACTTGGCAATGTCCATTATCACAAGCAATAAACAATGCTGTTTCTCCTTTATCATTTTGGATATCAACATCTGGATTCTCACTGAGTAGAAGTTTAACAACGTCACAATATCCATCTTGACAGGCAAACATTAAAGCAGTCCATCCTTTAAATTCACAAACATTAATATCAGGACCATTTCTCAGCAAAAGCTCAACAATTTGGCTGTTCCCATAATAAGAAGCAATCATCAAAGCAGTGACTCCTTTGTTATTTCGAATGTTGATATCTGGGCTCATACTTAGCAAGATGTCCACAACTTGGTGATGTTTACCACTGGAAGCAAGTGTTAATGCAGTGTTCCCTGAACTATTTCGATAGTTAACATTTATGTCAAACTGCAGAAGAAGTAATGCCATTTTCTTATACTCTTCATCTTGGTCACTAATAACATGTAGAAGTGATTCGTTGAAACTAAAGTTCACATCTTCCACCCCATTAATGATGGTTTGGTTGTTAATGGTAAGTTGAAATATACCAAAGTGACACATGAACTTAACTTTATCTTGTGCTTTGGCAAGTAGAGAATCAATGACTTTATAAGAGGCGGCCAAAAAATGAATCTCTAATGATCCAGTTCGTATTTTTTTAATTCTAAGATACTTTGCTTCATCAGGGAAAAAGTATTCCATCAACTTTTGAAGATTTTTTATGGTTCTATCGGTCCATTTTCCTGAAAGCTTCAAAACAACTTTGGGATCAGTTCTAGAACCCTCTTCAGTCAACGCAGCTTCAATACTAGTCATTACTTCACTAATCTTAGCAGAATCTGTAAAACTTTCTAAACATTCGGTATATTGACGATACTTGAACAACACATTCTGATCATTGATAGGGTACTCTTCCATAAGATCAGATAACGGATCAATACACAAAAAGTTATAATGAGGTTGCAAAACATTAAAAATTTCGTCTACTGTTGTGCCATCATGAACAAGACCAGTCACTTCATAACTTTCTTCTATCCAGCGGGCAACATCTATCATGTCATATTCTTTACTGGTTGCATAAAACTTCCTAATATCTCTCACTAGTCCTGGAAACTTTTTGAGGAGATTCTGAAGTTGTAAAGATATTGTATGATCAGATCTGAACTCAATTTCTGTAGCAGATGAATGCTTCGTTTTTTGGTATATCAACAGTGTAAATGATACGTGATGGTTTTTGAACACCTCCTGTTGCCAATCTTCAGCAAGAGCAAGTGCTTCCTCTCTAGCTGGTCCTTCTGCAATAGCAAGACATGATAAAAATAATTGACATTTTTCTTCAAGAATAGAAACATCTTCTATGTGCACAGAAATCAGCGACAAAAAATCAAGTTCTATTTTTTCAAAGGTAGGCATGTCGCGAACTTCTCTATTAATTAGGCCTTCGCTGTACATTTTGTCAGCTATTTTTTGAAGGCAATTCTCTGTGGCTTCCTTCAACTTGCAATAGTGACTTCTCATTACATCCTTTATCGTTTTACATGTGCTTTTACTTGTTCCTGTATATAAAACAAAATTAGTAAGATTAAATATGGGACAATTCTTACTAGAATGCTTTTCAAAGATTTGTCGAGCTAAAGTAACTTCATTGGAACTCAGTAAAGCAATACAGATACTTCTCCATGTTATATCAGGAATATTTTGACAATGTTGAGCTACAGCATCAATGCTGTTAGGACTGACCTCGTTCTCCTTCGCGTTTTGCTTAATACCAACAATGAAATCTTGTGTCACGTTAGGAAGATAACAAATAAACTGTTCCCAAGTACCAGCAATAAACTTTGAGCTACTCAATAACTCAACCAATTCCTCTTTTGTTGGCTGGTCTGTGCATAAAATAAAATATAATGAAAGAGCTTTAATTCATTTTACCTGTAAGAGTGGGTCCAGGATTAAGTTCCACATCTCCTGATATGAAGAGGAGGAGGGCAATCGAAATGAAAATAGATAAAATGAGTGTAGAACTCGAAGTACATCTACATGATATTCCGCTGAGTTCTTTGGTTGTACCAGTAGGATAGTCACAAGATTTTGACCACTGGTGATAGCCCCAAGAACCTATTCTAGCTCTCCACTGACACAGATCAATCATACTAAAACGAAATTCGAAAGGGCTCGCTGACTTTAGTTTAGTGCAAGTCTAGGTGGGAGGGGCCCTCGCCCCTCAGCCGGCCCACGCCCCACGGCCACTGAGCTCCTGGATGGTGAGAGAGACTATAATACTTCATGGAATACTACAATATACAGATCAAATTCAATACTGTAACAGTATTGAATTTGATCTGTATAATTGTTTAGAATGACCTACGATGTATTTGTAATATTAAATATTTAAAAATATGAAACTTTAGAGGAGAGAAAAACGGAACAGGAGTTCTTTTAAAAGTGTGAACCACAATCACTGCTTCTGATGAATAAATTGAAAATAAAAATAAAGCTCTAACTGTTTTTGATTAACATTTCCTGTTTACAACTTTACATTATATGGTACTACAAATAAATGACTGAAATAATAATCAAATCATGACCTATGTAATTACATTGACTATCTAACTTATCCAAATGTGAATGGTCATAATGCAATTGTCATGGTAGTGTGAGTAAACATGTGTATACCAATGTTTAAAAACATTATAACAGAATTAAAAATTAATACATAGATCAATAAAGCACTTGACACATCAAAAAGAGTAGGATCCATTTTATCTCAATGTCATTCTTTCTCTCTCTCTACATATAAATTAAAAACTAATTAAAGAGGCTGACCATTGACTCATGCTGTCATGTACCTGCACAATGCTGCAGCTTCACTATTGAGAGTAAGAGGTCTCTGAGCCAGTGAGCCATCAGCAATCACACTGCACTTTGTTTATGTAATGGGTATACAATTATAAGTTGAGCATAATGTTGCTTGGTTTGATTGCCCACACCAAATGGAATGATACCCTAAAATAATAACTATATCATGTACGTGTGCATGTATGCTAATTTCTATGTAGTGTTACAGTAGTTCAGCATACCATAGAAGCTCCAAATTTTGCCAGTCAAAATTTTTTTCAAATTTTTCAGGTTTTTTGCTTGATAAATATTAACTGATGAAATTTTCGTTTCATGTGGGTATAGTGTACAGATCAATAACAAAAATGACGAAAATTTTATTGACAAAAATTAATTTTAACAAGAAATTTGAATTTTGACAAAACTTTAGAATAACAAAAATTCGGACTATATATATGGTATGTAGATAATGCTTGTAATAATGGAATAGTCAGTAGTAACTACTTTTTGATAATTATTAAACTTCAAGAAATCTACACTATCAAAAAATAGCAATGTCTGATGATCTATGTACTCTATTTTATAAAAATAACAGAAAATTCGCAATGTCATGTATGGGGTAATGCATTGTTGCTATTTACATTACATAAAGAAACTGTGAAGTTATTTTATCTATATTCAGTGTTATGATTGCCATGATGTTGTAACTAATATAGTGAAACTACTTTTTGTGGCAACTGTTTATGAAAGTAAACCTTTCTTTATTTAGTAAAAATTTAATATGTTGAGTTCACTGCCAAGTTCATCATGATTATTCTCCTGCTATGTAT
>NW_003546298.1:91626-103177 GCF_000090795.2 Amphimedon queenslandica | reverse complement strand
GGAGGCATATATACAAATCCTACCTTCAAAAGCATAGCATAAAGGCTTAGACAATGTAAAAAAGGTATGGCTACCTATCTTAGTATTTGCTGCACAATTATGCAGTTCTTCTCCTTACCTTTGTATATGTATGAAGTTAAGACAGCTTTATACTTTACCTATAATTGTATTTAGCCTTTCCTTTGAGTCCAGTACATTGTTCAAAGTCTGTTTCTCACTTCTTGCTGCAGCGGCCATTTTATTTTATCCGCCTACGCGATAACCGCACGTGGGTGGTAGTAATGGCGTCAAGTGCTCTTCAAGTGTCCATGTGCTTTGATTTTACTTCTCCTTTTCTATAACTGCGCTCTAGTTGTATCATATATCAAAATACCGGGGTTTTGGAGAGGATCATAATGCAAAAAAAACCGCTGTCTGTAGCATTTAAAATAAGAAAGTTATTACATTATGCAGATTTAAAAGTCAAAGTGGCCCTAGTATATATAATTAAAGAGGCTGACCATTGACTCATGCTGTCATGCTCCTGCACAATGCTGCAGCTTCACTATTGAAAGTAAGAGGTCTCTGAGCCAGTGAGCCATCAGCAATCACACTGCACTTTGTTTATGTAATGGGTATACAATTATAAGTTGAGCATAATGTTGCTTGGTTTGATTGCCCACACCAAATGGAATGATACCCTAAAATAATAACTATATCATGTACACGTGCATGTATGCTAATTTCTATGTAGTGTTACAGTAGTTCAGCATACCATAGAAGCTCCAAATTTTGCCAGTCAAATTTTTTTTCAAATTTTTCAGGTTTTTTGCTTGATAAATATTAACTGATGAAATTTTCGTTCCATGTGGGTATAGTGTACAGATCAATAACAAAAATGACGAAAATTTTATTGACAAAAATTAATTTTAACAAGAAATTTGAATTTTGACAAAACTTTAGAATAACAAAAATTCGGGCTATATATATGGTATGTAGATAATGTTTGTAATAATGGAATAGTCAGTAGTAACTACTTTTTGATAATTATTAAACTTCAAGAAATCTACACTATCAAAAAATAGCAATGTCTGATGATCTATGTACTCTATTTTATAAAAATAACAGAAAATTCGCAATGTCATGTATGGGGTAATGCATTGTTGCTATTTACATTACATAAAGAAACTGTGAAGTTATTTTATCTATATTCAGTGTTATGATTGCCATGATGTTGTAACTAATATAGTGAAACTACTTTTTGTGGCAACTGTTTATGAAAGTAAACCTTTCTTTATTTAGTAAAAATTTAATATGTTGAGTTCACTGCCAAGTTCATCATGATTATTCTCCTGCTATGTATTTTTGTTCATAGTGTATCATCTTTTAATATCAGGATTGATGGAAATAATGGAATTGATTCCATTGAGTGTCTTACAGAGCAGCCTCAGTATTCCTGTCAGTCATTGAAGTATGTAGCTGATACTATTAACAACACTGGCAACCTCACAATAGAGATCATCAGTCCTACTCTTAGTCTACAAGGTAGTGTTATATTTACTGATATTAATGGACTAACTATCAATGGACAAGGTACTATCATTAACTGCAGCTATGCATCAATGCTCTATGGTAATTCTGGCATTGTTTTTAATAAGTGCAGTATTGTTGCACTCATTGGTTTTACTATTGAACACTGTGGGTTGCTTTATAAAAAGGATCAAAAATACTATGGGCGTCAAAGTGTCCTCTTCTATAATTGTAAAAATTTTAATGTTGCAAAAGTCAATTTTAGTGACAATAATGGTTATGGGCTGGTACTCTATGAAAGCAGCAGTGGAAGTGTAATGCATAATTTATTTATAAACAATGGTATAAAACATTACAGAGCTGAAGAATTAAATGCAACAGGAGGAGGCTTACACATACTTCAATATAATCTTTATAATAGTTCTATGTCTACTAATATAATTTCAATTGCCAGTAATCAGTTTGTTAATAATTCTGCTACAACAATGGGTGGTGCATTGTATATGGAGGTGGATCATTGTGCAAACTTACTTTTGTGCATCACCTTTTCTAATTTCATTGGTAATAGAGCTGGTACTGCTGGAGGAGCCATTGGGTTTATAGTGCATAAAACCAAATGTAGTTACAATAGCACTACTATGCCACTTGAATTTGTTGTTGCTCTGATCAGTTGTAATATTACCAATAACATGGCAAAGTTTGGTGGAGGAATCGCAATTCAAATAGTTCATTTGGCCCCTGGTGATGTTAAGGAAAAAGAATTTCATTTTGAATTTTGTTATTTCACTGGCAACAAAGCTGTAGTTAGCTCGGCAGTAGATGTCAGTGGTAGACGTCAAAAAATTTATAAGTGTCTTGAAACTGTTATAAAATTTGAACGTTGTTATTTCATTGAAAATATAGCAGGAATAGATATCAATCAACAGGAACTTAATGGTAAACTGTTTAAAGCAACATTATATGCTGCTGATGCTTTTGTTGATTTGTTTTCAAAAATTTCATTCATCAATAACTCTGGCACTGCTTTATATGCTGTAAATAGTCGTCTACATATTTCATATCATGCCCGTATCAATTTTTCTAACAATACTGGGGATCGAGGAGGTGCTATATTTTTAGCAGAAGATTCAGTAATGACATTTTTAGAAGGTGGTTTATCTTTTATAAATATTTCAAATAATAGAGCTCTCATTGGTGGTGCAATATATATTCAATCATCGATAAATTTACATGAAGGAACATGCTTCATTTTTCAACCTCATGATAATGTTACATTCCATTTTACCAACAACAATGCCACCAGTAAATTTGGCCGTGATATTTTTGCCTCAACATTTCAAGATTGCATTCAATTGTATGGTGGAAATGTTTCAACTATATTTACATCTAGCAAAATGGGCAAATTCGAATTTTCATCACCCACACCACCTCCAGTTGCTACTGCACCAGTTAAACTATCGATAATTGATGAGGAAGAGCTAAGTCCTTATCCTGGAATACCATATAACATGACTATTACACAAATGGATGAGTTTGATAACACTATAACAAACTTACAGTTGTTCCCATTGTCAGCAACTCTACAAAATGTACACAGTTCATCATTGAAGATTGATATAACCTACTCCATTGCAAACAGTTACATAATAGTCTTTAAAGGAACAGTAGGGGATACAGCTACTCTACTACTACAGACAACTGAGTACAGTGCTAGGAAACTGATCAATATCACACTATATCATTGCCCTCCAGGATATATATTTCAAATTGATACATGTCATTGTAAAAGTAACTACTATTATGGAATATCAGGTCGTTTAGAAGATAATGCAGCAGTCATTGATGGAGGACTTTGGGCTGGATATATAAAAGAGAAATTTGCAACTGCAGATTGTGTGACAAGTCTATGCAATTATCATAATTCTAAAGGTAACAGACATGAAGACCATGTCCTTCCATTGAATTACAGTCTCTTAAATGATCATGTTTGTGGTCCTCATAGGAATGGTGTATTGTGTGGTAGTTGTATCACGGGTTACACCACTTACCTTCACTCTCCTAGCTATCATTGTGGTGAGTCTACACACTGTCAGTATGGACCATTGTTATACATAATCTCTGAGATTATACCAGTTACTGGTATATTTCTAGTAATCCTTTTCTTTAATATTAACCTCACATCAGGCGCACTGTACTCATTTATATTCTATTCACAGGTTGTTAACAATCACTATCGTAATACAGTATACCAGTCATACAGTGGCCCACTGGTATATTTTTTCCATGCTTTTAAAATGATTTATGGTATTTTTGATTTGGAAACATTTGAGATTGACCAGTTGTCATTTTGTTTGTTTAAGGATGCCACAATCATGGACTTGATGATGATAAAGTATCTTACCACACTGTATGCTTTTCTATTGATCATCATTACCATACTTTTACTCAAATTCCATTCATTTCACTGTTGCATCAAACTCTGTCATAAATGTGGACGTAAGAATATAAGAGGTTCCATTGTTAATGCCCTAACTGCTTTCTTAGTTCTCTGCTACTTTCGCTGCTTGATAATTACACTTTATATTCTATTCCCTTCATATGTGAAAGGTGATCATGAGGTAACATTGAAAACGGTTCCTTTATACAATGGAGACATGTCCTACTTGTCTCACAATCATCTTAAATATGTTACACCAGCTCTCATTTGTCTAATGGTTATCATACTACCTCCTCCTATTATTCTATTATCAGAGCCTCTAATGGTAAGAGTGAGTGGTGTATTGAACATTAGGAGGAATGTTGTTACTTACACTCTTCACAGATTAAGAATGAAACTAAAACCATTCTTAGATTCATTTCAAGGTTGTTTCAAGGATAACTGTAGATGCTTTGCTGGTTTATTCTTTCTATATCGCATCTTACCGGTTCTTATACCAATTTATTTTTCGGATGGAAAATTTTGGAACATCATGACAAAAGAACTACTCATTCTCTGCATCTTATTCCTGCATTGCTTGTGTGCACCTTTTCAGGAGATATTCCACAATCACATGAATTCATTCCTTCTTATTGATCTCATCCTCATTAATACACTGCAGATAGCACCACTGAACACTAATAACAGTACAACCACACTGGTAGCAGTCTTTGAAGTTGTTTTGATGTCCCTCCCTCTTGCTTACTTATTGTGTTACATTGGATGGTACACTTGTTGTAGAAAGCATTGCATTCAAATTAAGTTCAATGCCATAATAAGCCCAAGTGGTCATAATACCAATGATGATGATAATGATGAACTACCACAACGATTACTACCAGATTTTACCAAGTCTTATGGTATGTTCAACAAGAGTGATTAGATCTCATTGACACACAGACAGAGACATTATTATAGTTACACATATACATGTACTTTAGTAGGTAGCTCTATGCTGTTTTACAACTTAATTGTTGTTTTCTTCTGTGTTTACACTTACTTAATTGAAAATTAATATTCTGAATACATTATGAATCAAATAAAGCAGAGTGAAAAACTCTAACACAGCCTATAAACTATGCAAATAGTAATCATAGCAAGTTAGTTAGTAACAATAATAATAAATTTAATGGGACATAGTTTAAAATCAACCATTCAAAAAATTCATAATCACAAGTAATGATTGTTACAGATGCACAAGTTATGAACTTATGATGATACCATTTTCAATTGTCTTTTCATGATTATTGCCACTTTTTCATTATATTATAACTTTATGCAAAATAAAGCTGATTAATAGATTTAAAATCTAAGATTATTTCAATCATTGAAGGACAAGATCCACTAGTTGTTGGTGATAATTTTTTTTGTTCTTTTTTATGGTGCTTCACGATGCTAATCCTTTTAATTATCAGATACAGTGATACTTCCCTGAAGTTAATAGTTAAAGTTTGACTAAAAGCTATTGAGTTGCTATAAATGGGAAAAAAGTTAATTAAAAATTTAATGGAACTAGGAAGGTCAATAATTACTAGAAAATAAAAACTAACAATGTTTAATGTTATATAATTGAATTAGAAATTAATGCATAGGTCTATATTTGTATATACGTGTTATTAATAAAGCTCTTAATGCATCACAGAAAGCAGAAAAACTTACCTCAATATGCCATTCTCTGGAAAATGCTCTCTACATAATAATCAAAACACTAATTAGAGAGGTTGACTATTGACTCATCCACTTGCACAATGCCGCAGCTTAACTCTTGAAAGTAAGAGGTCTCTGAGCCATCACACTTCCACTTGTTTATGTAATGGGTACAAATCATAATACAAGACTAGATAATAAGTGGAGCATACTTGTTGCATGGATAAGTCACTGTATATAGAATGCAATCAATTGTTTGCCCATGCCAAATGGAATGATACCCTAAAATAATAACTATATTATGTATGTGTACATGCATGCCATTTGTTTTATAAAGTTACAGTAGCTCAACATTATGTGGACACTGTACATCATAGGGGTAGGAACAAACTAAAATTTTAGGTGGGGGCCGGGGCTAAGGTATTATTTATTTACAATCATAGGAGCATGATTTAACAATTGATCATTAATACATAGTATGTACTGAATTAATATTGTCCAAAATATTGGCGTCTATGCTCATTAAATGTAACGAATTCCTTTGCAATGTCCTCAATGTGTAAATTATCAGTAAATTTTTTGTGTGTATGCAAAATAACTGCATGATTAAGACGCTCTTGTGACATTGTGGAGCGCAAGTAGTTTTTTAATCTCCTTAACGTCGAAAATCTATGCTCAGCTGAAGCTAATGTTAACAGAGTTGTTAAATAAAAAAGTAGAAGCTTGTGTATTTCTGAAAAAACTAATAAGAGTGCATGTTCTTAAAAGTTAAGCTAGTGTATCAATTGTTTTATGAAACAAATCATCACATGCACACATATATAAGGATTACCTAAACTAAAGCCTATAGTGTTGATAATAGTAATGCATGTATATCACTTAAAGTTGGAGGGGCTAAGCCCCCCTTCAATGAAAGTTGGGGGGACTTAAGCCCCTCCTGCCCCCCCCTGTTCCTACCCCTATGCTGTACATAGACTATTCACAATGAGAATGTTTGTACAAATTGTCAATAGTAACTGCTTCTTGATAATTATTAAACTCTAAAAATTTACACTATCAAAAAATAACAATGTCTAATGGCCTAAATTTGTTTCTGAGTGTGCATGACTTCATGACTTCAATCAGCTCAAATTTTCTACATAGCATAAGGACATAAATTAATATGTATCAGAAAATGTAATAAAAATTTGGCGTAATTTTGAAGCCATTAAAAACATTGACTAAAATAAATAATAGTAATGAATGCAAAACCTCCAAATACAGATGAATTTGGGAAGCAAAAAGTGAATAATGTCTGCACACAAAAATTTTCCAATGCATACAAGTACATACATAATCTGTTTTTTTTTTAATATAAGTATAAGTAATACAGGTACACAAAAATTTCAATGCACATGCAATGTCTGTATTGATACATGCTAGATCTATTAGGATTAATTTTTATTTCTACCACAGCTATTTCTTAAATTAGAGAAGATAAGTCTATAAAGTAAAACATTGCACTTGTGTAGCACTTCTAGTTGCAATGCTAGCACAAAAATTTAAAGCAATGCATCATAATTTATACTAAGAACTCACTATAAGTCAAAACAATCAAGGCTTTTAATTGCTTTAAACCATGGATGTATAATTATTATTATTCAAACTCAAGTTCCTATGTTAATACTGACCTCATTAGATCGAGACAGTCAGGCAGCGTGACGTGTTAAAACTAAAGGCGTGGTCGAAGGCTTCGAAGCTAACTCGAAGAGTCAGAACCGCCTCGGTCAGAACTCACTCTTCTTTTCTTTTTGCCCAGATACATGCTCGCAACATGAAGCGAACTTGCTTTGATGGCAGTGAAAATTCAAGTAACAAGCGCCGGAACACTGGATCTAGTCTGGAGTTGAGAGGGGAAGATTTTGGTCAAAGAGTTCCTCCCTTGTACCAGATGATTAAAAAGATTCTTCAGGACTATCCAAGTGGTCAGATATTTAAGGTACACTGAAATTTTCAAACGAGTTTTTGTGTTTTATTTATGTTATATTTGCATTTTTGTTTTGCAGTAATAATATAAGTGCAATAAAATTATCGTGGAAATGTCTTTGGTGGGAAAAATAGTATTAATTAATTGATGAATTGGTGATTACAGTGAGCATCCTGACCCTCCAATATTAAGTCTTCATTCTGAGCATGCTCAATTGCATGTGGCTGCAAAATCACTAATATAAAGTTTGCTGTTTACATTATTTTTAACAAATCGCCAAATTTAACTCCCACTAATTTTAGCCCTCCATACCCTTGGTTCCCCTGTTGCCTTTGTTACCTCTCATCACTGTTCCTTTACTTTATGTATGTTTGTTACTGCTTACTCCCTTATCCTTTTGTTGAAATCTGATCTTATGTATATGTCACTGATCATTATGTTACTACCGCTCCCATTTTTTAATGTTTTGCTCAGATACTCATTTGGGACAAGTAGCTTACCTACAGAAGCAACTCAGCAATATTCATATTATTATTTAAATGGTATAAGTTATGTAGCTACATGTACATACAATTGCAGTACGTTCTATACCCTGTCATATTGCAAAAATAAAGCATCGCCAAATTAAAGTAAAAAAGTTATTATTTTGATATTATAATAAAGTCTTAGCTCGTGCAACAAATTTCCTGTGGACATGTCCTTACATAGTACCACTGGTGAGCATGATACAGCTATTTGCTTGGACCTTGGTAGGTGGTGATGTGACCACACAATGCAAGACACACCTCAATTTAGATAGTCCCCTTTGAAGTTCATAGATTGATTTATGAATTAGTTTGCAAGGTCTGTGCAATTTTATGTAGTTATGAGAGCAATATTTTTGACTTGGAACAACTAATAAATTTTATTATTGTATACAATTTCTTATGCCATTGTAGAAAGTGACATATACAATCATTTTTTGTATGTCTTCTTCATTGATTCTCTTCTTTAGGAAATAATACAAAATGCTGATGATGCTCGGGCCACTGAAGTCAAATTCTATTTGGATTGTCGTGTCCTACAAACCCTCCCACTCTCACTTATATCAGCTGCTAGTGATAGTAGTGACTCTGAGCAGCAGCTACTGTTACAAGAATTCACTGGATCTGCTCTCATTTCCTATAACAATGCTCCTTTCAGGAAACAAGACTGGGAGAGCATACAGAGCTTTCAGCAGAGTGGTAAAGCCAAGAACCCACACAAAATTGGAAAGTTTGGAGTTGGATTTAATTCTGTGTATCATATTACTGGTAAGATGGGGTTATTGATATGCTGCTTTTGCTAACACCATCTGGCAAGAGTAGATAACCTACCGTACTAACAGATTATTAAGCGCCCTTTGGATTATTAAGCGCCCTTCGTTGTTAAGCTTCTAGTTCTTATTAGGCGTCTGGCTCAATGTAGCTCTTAGCATGGGTTTGTTAAGCGCAGTACAAAACAGTAGGAGTCCAAGCAGTAGGAGTTCAAGCAGTAGGAGTCCAGACACTTTTTATTAGCGTTGTGGCCACGAACCAGACTGTCAAAAGAGTATTCTTTACCACCCGCCATTATAAAGCCAGTAAAGTGATTAATTAATTATTATTGTAAACCACACCTACTGTATTTATTAAGCGCTGAGTAATCATTAAGCACCCATTTTTCTGTCATTTTCTGCATAAGTGCCTATGCTTAATAACCCATTAGTACGGTACTCTTGCTTCTACAATTACTTTTACTGAGAATTATTATTGTGTAATGAAGTGTGTAATAATATTCATAGATTGCATTTGTGTGAATAATGATTTCATTTGTATTTTTAGACTTACCAGTTATTCTGAGTCAAAACTATTGTGGATTCTTGGATCCACAGGAAAGAGTATGGAAGGGAGGATCAGGTAGAGGGTTTAACCTAGAAAAGTTGAAAAGTTATTGTCAAGAAGCACTGGAACCATTTGATGGGATTTGTGGTTTTTCAAAGGATAATCCAAGCTACCAGGATAAGACCTTGTTCAGGTTTCCATTGCGTACCAAAGAATCAATGCTTTCAAGTGATTTTTACACTATTGATAAGATTCTTAGCCTGATTCATACTTTAAAAGAAGAAGCCCAGTATTTATTAGTTTTCCTTAGATCAGTTTGCTCAATTGAAATTTGTAAAATCACTGAGAGCAATGATACATTATCACTATTTAAAGTCAGTGTGAGTGAGAGAGATTATCAGTCGCGATTATCTCAACAGAAACAATTGATCAGTCGTGTCGAATCAGCATTTACTGGTCAATCACAGTATAGCGTACGTGACATTATTAAAGATGTATCACGTTTTAATATTGAGAAAGTTGATGGTGGTACAGTCAGTAATTATGACTGGCTAGTTGTTAATCAGATTGGTAGCAATGATAATGATGTTATGCAATTGGCAGAGAAGCAGCACATTCTTCCGTGGGTTGGCACAGCTATCAATTTAAAGGATCTTACATGTATTTCAAATGGACGTGTTTTCTGTGTGCTGCCTCTGCCTGTTGAAGATCTGGCACCTTTTCATGTTCATGTCAATGGAACATTTGCTATTAGTAGTAACCGTCGCTCTTTGAAATGGGAAGCACAAGAAAGGAAAGGAGATGAAGAGGGAACTTGGAACAAGTATTTAGTGGAGAAATGTCTTCCTTCGTGTTACTTTAAGTTG
Organism: Amphimedon queenslandica; assembly: GCF_000090795.2. Lineage (NCBI taxonomy): Eukaryota > Metazoa > Porifera > Demospongiae > Haplosclerida > Niphatidae > Amphimedon > Amphimedon queenslandica. The sequence goes on along the minus strand of NW_003546298.1, from coordinate 92,872 downwards.
GTTTCTGAGCTGATGGAGCTACTGATTGATTCTAGCACAGTGTACAGTTGTTGGCCTGACATCAAAAGAGTCACAGGTACCCCATGGTCTGGCATATTGGATCCATATTACAAGTTACTAGTAGGCAGTAGTAGGCTGTACATACTTCATCTGCAAGAGGGAGATGGATTAGTGTTAGCGATGCAGTTTTTATAACTGATGAAGCACCTTCAGCAGTCAAAGATGCTATGATTAAATGCAATGTCAATTTAGTTGAAATTAATGATAGCTGTAGTGAAGCATTAAAGCAATACCAGAGTCTCAAAGCACTTCAACCTGACTTAGTTAGGTCAGAGTTAAAGGGTAATATGCTTTCTTACTGCAATGCATCAAGGAAAGAAAAGCTAGAAATTCTAAAGTATATTTTAAAAGATGATTCTTTTTGTGATGTAGTTGGTCTTGATTTGTTGCCATTATCAAATGGTACTTTTCAGCAATTTAAAAACCAGTCACTTTTTGTTGATGATATTTTTGTTAGCAGTTCATCATATCCTAGCAGCCTACTGCCTGGTTTAGAAAGCCAATTAGTGAGTTTGTACATTGAAGACAGTATATTGCATACACAACTGTGTTCAGTTGTAGAAAGCAGTTGCACTCAGCTTGTATTGTTAAATACTGAACGAGTTGCTAATTTACTATCAAAATGCAATACGAGCCATTGATCAAGTGATCAAATGTCTAATTTTTGGCAGTGGCTTAACAACAAGCAATTGTCATATTTTCAATCAAAATGTATAGTGCCAGTTAAACTGCATACTGGTGCTACTAGTGTTACTGCACTAGCTAAACAAGATGGAGTTGTGTATATATCTCCATACAATCATGAAGCATCAGCAGCACTTTTATCTGGCTTAGAGAAATGCGGTATCAGATTTGCTGATGCTCGTGTTTTTTCATATTTAAAACACAACCAACTCTCTCAGTACTTGTATCAGTTTGAGAATGATCAAGTACTTGATGCTATGCATTCATTACATCTTAACAGTGTCAGCTTTTCTAGCATTGAAGCTGTAGCTCTGCAGCAGTTCTTGTCAAATGCTCAACTAGATCATGAAAGATTATTTACACTTTGTAAAATTTCACTTTTCAAAGCTCTCCAGTATGACGAATCCTCTCGAGTATCCATTAATGCTATTAGATCATTGTACTGTGATGATAAAGCTATAGCAATGAGTGGTACCTACAGTTTTAGAACCGACTTACTTAC
>NW_003546298.1:33457-91398 GCF_000090795.2 Amphimedon queenslandica | reverse complement strand
GATGTATCTTATACAGACAATGAAATGCTTCGTGATATTGCCAATGCTTCAGATAAAGAATATAACCTAATACATCCTAAAGTGACTTATTTGGTCCCCATATTAGGAATAACTCCACTCAGTGATCATCTTAATATCACTGAGGATGTATTTGATGATGCTGGTCAACATGAACCATTAACAACACGACTTTGTAACATCTTGAAAGAATACAAAGATGATATTACTATTATAAAGGAGATGATTCAAAATGCTGATGATGCTGGGGCAACTAAAGTCAATATATTATATGACAGTCGAACATATTCAACGCAGAAGCTGTTATTTAAAGGAATGGCAGAAAGCCATGGACCAGCACTGATTGTCCACAATGACAGCACATTCACCAAGGAAGACTTTGAAAACATAACCAAACTGGCTGGTGCTACTAAAGCTAACCAGCCACTTAAAATTGGTAAATTTGGTGTTGGTTTTTGCTCAGTGTATCACATCACTGATGTACCTTCTTTTGTTAGTGGTGAGTGGTTGTACATATTCGATCCAACGCTTAAATACCTTAAAGGTGTAGTCCATGATCAGAGCAAACCTGGTAAAAAAATTAAGTACCAGCAGTCAAGAATTTTTTCTAATTGTCAGGATTTGGTGCCTTATGAAGGTTTATTCGGCTTCAAATCATCATCAAATTATAAAGGGACAATGTTTAGGTTTCCTTTTAGAACAAGTATGAGTCAGATTAGTTCTAAAGTTTATGATGAACATATTGTAGAGCACATGAAGAGAGATTTAGTTGATTGTGGCTCTAAATTATTGCTATTTTTGCAGCACATGAAGCACATCACCTTCAGTTCACGGAGGGACAATGAGGAAATTACCCATGTGTCTATTGATATTAGTAGTAGTAATAGTAATGATTTTCAGAAAGTTGTGATCAAGTCACCTTGTATTGAAAGCAGTACTGAACATTGGTTAATAGCTAGTCAAGAAGGGCAGTGGCAACACCAGAATATCACAAAACCAGCTGTGGCCTCTGTCGCATGTCAACTTGATGAAGGAAACTTGGGTTTTTACAAATGTAAAGAAGTAGAAGGAGCCGCATTCTGTTTTTTGCCACTAGCAATGCCTAGTACTGGCTTACCAGTACATGTCAGTGCTAATTTTGCTGTAATGAGTAACAGAAGTGGTATTTGGACTGAAGTTTCATCAGATACAGTTACTGATTCTAGAGTACAATGGAACAAAAACTTAATGGAAAAAACTATACCAAAAGCTTATTGCAAATTACTTCAAAAATTGCAAGCAATGCACTGCTCAGGAACTTTACTTAACTATGAGTTTTACTTTTTGTGGCCTCTTGCTAAGCGTATGAAATATCCATATGTCTCTCTTGTTAAACCTTTGATTAATATACTATCAGAACAAAAGCTCTTCTACTCGGCTTCTTTAAATAAATGGCAGACACTAGAGCAGTCTTGTTTTATTCCTTCACCATTATTCTCAATAGCTGGTAAGTGCTCCTTTCCTGAAGAAGCTCTTTCTATTCTTCAATTACCAGTAGTTTCCTTACCACCTGACCATATGCAGCAGTTACAGAACTTGAATGATAGCCTACATGTTCTTAATGAAAATGAGTTTACTAGCTGCTTTTTATCCAATATAGCATCATTTAATGCACAAATACAAATTCGCAATGAAGTTATTTTCTGTATGTTATTGGCTATTGCCATGTCAGAGCAAATAAATTCAAATGAATATAAGAATGTTAAAAGCAAAATAAAAAAATTTCCATGCATTCCATGCTCTCCTAATGGCATAAACTTAAAGGTAGCCAACCAACTAATTGATCCAGTTGTATTTGAAGACATATTTGATCCTGATGATGCCATGTTTCCATTATTAAGCTTCTATCAAAATAATTTAGTACGTCCCATATTATTTGAGTTTGGAATGATGTCAGAGAAACTATCAATGGACATAATTATTAAAAGTGCTAAAACAATTGAATCAATCATTGTTATTGACAAAAGTAAAGCAATGAAAAGAGTAAAAGCTATATTGCAGTATATCACATCTCCCATTCCTGATGAGTTGAAAAAGATGCGATTTTTACCTGTCTTACCAAAGCCTGAAGATTACTTCATACATTGGAAGGGTGAGGGTCACATGCTACTGTCTCCTAATGAATTAATTTGTGATTCACGTAGTAAAGCAATAGACACTGCTTTCATAGTTGGCTCTCAAAGAGCAATACTTAATACTGATTCTGTCAGTGATGGAGGTTGCGGCACTGTAAGATCAAGGGTGATGAAGTTATTGGAAATTGCTACTAAGCCATCATTTGATGAAGTTCTGGAACACTTCAATACCTTGATTTGTTCATTTAAACCACCTGCATCTAATGGTCATTATGAACTTATTGATAAAATGTGTCACAAAATATATGCTTTTTTGGATGAATCACTTGATAATGTGCAATCTCAGTCATTATCAAGGTATTACAATAAACCATTTATATGGACAGGTAAAGCTTTTGTTTGTCCACGGGATGTAGCTGTTAACTGGAAACATAATGATGGCCCTTATCTTTACAAGCTGCCATCAATGCTTTCTGAAAAAGATAAACTTTTAAAGTGCCTTGATATTAAGACAACTTTTAACTATGACGACATATTGGTAGCTTTTGAGGCAATGTATAAAGATTTTGCATCTCATAAAATACCAAAAAGGAATCAAAATATTGCTTTGAGCATGATTTTAGGGTTAAATTCAATGACCAATGATTCATCTCAAGTTTCAAACTACAATGGAGATATTATACTTATTGATAATTCTTTTACTCTTCGATATGTAAGCCAATTGTCCTTTAATGATTCACCATGGCTACCACCAGACGATGAGAGCTTTTATGTGCACGATAAACTAACTCGAGGAGTAGCACTGACACTTGGTGTTAAGCCCATTCGTAGTAGGTTTTTGAATAAATTTGCCCATCACTCACAACAAAGTTTTCTTGGGGTTCCTTTTGGTCAAAAGGAAGAACTTACTCGGCGCATTAGGAATATACTGCAAGAATATCCACTGGATGCAACATTTCTTAAAGAACTACTGCAAAATGCTGATGATGCTAAAGCTACTAAAATACGAATAATACTTGACAAAAGACAGCATGGGAATGAAACAGTACCATCAGAAACATGGGGAAAAGAATTACAAGGACCTGCCCTACTGGTATGGAATGATAAGGAATTTAGTGATGTTGATTTGGAAGGTATTCAGAAGTTGGGTCTTGGTTCTAAGCGTGATGATGATGAATCAATTGGTCAGTTTGGTATTGGTTTCAATGTTGTGTATCACCTCACTGACTGTCCTAGTTTTATTACTAGAGGAAACACACTTTGTGTATTTGACCCACACTGTAAATATGTACCAGAAGCAGATTACTCCTGTCCTGGAAGACAATATAACATTGATGATTATTTTCTAGAAATTATGAGTGATCTTCAATCCAGCTTTCTTCGGATTTCACCATCTAACATTCATTTGCCTGATAATTTAACAACTGGTACTCTCTTTAGATTCCCATTGCGAACACAAAGTGGATTTGAATCAACTGAATTGTTAGACAAAACAACTCACCTTTCTGTCAGTGTAATAGAAAGGAAGCTCACTGAGTGGGTAAATGAAATTGAAGATGCTCTTCTATTTTTGAACCACATCAAACAATTTAGCTTCTATATCATCGATGATAGACATAGTTCATTAAAGCTAAGCTATGAAATAAATATTTCACAAGAAGACCAACAACAGAGAGAAGGATTCCATCAGAAACTGCTTTCTTTCAAAAGTAGCAAAAAGCCATTCATTGTGACATATCCAATACAGCTTAGTATTCTGAAGCCTCATAATGAAGAAGTTACTAAAAGATGGCTCATTCAAAATGGAGTTGGTAATGATAGAGTTCAGCCAAAGTATGGCATTGCAGCTCCTTTAGATGGAGATACTCATATACAAGGTCGTGTTTTTTGCTTTTTGCCATTGCCCGTATTTACAAATCTTCCTGTACATGTTAATGGTCAGTTTGCTCTAAATAACAATCGTCGTTCACTTTGGAATGGAGACAAGGAAGACGATAAGATAAAATGGAACAGATTCATCTTACAAGCTATAGCATCCTGTTATGCATTGCTGTTAGATAAAGCTAGATCCTATTTTATATCTGAATCTGAAAGTTACTCTTCCCAAGATGTTTCTTCCCTTGTTAACAGTTATTATGATCTTTTTCCTCTGTTTGATAAAGGTGGTGATAGTGGAAGATTAGAGGGTGACTGGCATACATTAGCTCTTAATGTAGTGCAACATCTTTATAATCATAATATATCTGTTCTGGCAATTGAAGTTAAGACGTCACAAAGCAAGGTAAAAATGGAGTGGTGTCCATTAAAAAGTGATAACGGATTTACCCAAGTATACTTTCAGCCTGAGTATGTTAAGAGTATATTACCTGTTGTGAATAAAATTCAGATGTCAGTAACTTGTGCACCTCATAATATCTATCAAAACTTTAAAGAAGTATTTGATCCTCCAGTAGTAAGTCCAGTGTCTGTATTTTCCTTTTATACTAATTTTTATTCTTTGATTTTGACATCTGGTGTACCAGTTAAGCTACAGGAAAGTCCATTTCAAACTATTCAATGCTTTCAAGATTTTCTTAAATACATTCTATGTAATTCATCTGAGTTTCCAAAATCTCCTATTGGCTATCCGCTTTTGCTCACATCTGATGATATTCTTAGAAATTTTAATGAGAATGACCAAGTTCTTTTTAGTAGTTATTCCTCACTTTTCTCTGATAGTAAAGATAAGTTCTTGCATCCAGAACTCTTCAATGTATCTCTTTCACGGTACTATTTCCTCAGTATAAGTAGCAGCAGTTTATTCAGTCATATATCAAAAATACTTGATGATAATTTACCGTCAAAATTGAAAGGAGACGAAGCACCCAGCAATGTCATTGATGGTTGTACTTTAAAGGAATTATGGGAATGCATTACAACAGATGACTACTTCATTGTTTATCAGAATGAAATTGTTCAGGAGTGGGCCTTGTTACCAGCTAGGAATAATAAACTCTACAGTAGTTCATCTGATATATTGCCAGTTGTTGAACCAGGTATGAAAGATGATGCTTTTAATATTTTAGAGGGTTTAAATGTCCCTATACTTATATCTGAAGGATATCCTCAGGCAATAATTAATTTTTGTCCTAGTATGACACAATATGATTGTATTTTGAATGTCATCTTTCATGTATGCAGACAAGATGAGCTTTGCTTTACCCAAAAAGTTACAACACTAAATGACTCACAAATTCAGATCATAACGTCATATCTCAACAAAACATCATTTTATAATGACAAGGAGATCTTAGACAAGATCCTATGCCTCCCTTTGTTCAAAAGTATTAATGGAACAGTCACAAAGTTAGTTGAAAAACATGTTTGTCTTTGGCCTGATGATCCTCAATTCCCACTAGAAGCACATGATAAGTGGGCACCTATTGACAGAATTGTCTTCTTGGAAAGAGATGGATCTTGGAAATGCCTATGCCCAAATAATTTTTTTCTTCTTGGTCAGGAGTTGTCACCTACTGAAGTGTACTGTAACATAATTTTTCCAGTATTTGACAAATTAGATTTTGATGAACGAATGTGTCACATGGAATACATAAGAAAGAGTCTTTTTCCCAATTTAAAACATGCTTTAAAAATGACAGGTGAACAGAGTGAAAAAGCTGCAAAGTTTGTTAACTGTGCAAAGAATTTGCCATTCTTAGTTTCTCATTCAAATGATGATAAACTTTATCCTGTTAATCATTTTGTCGACCATACTGTGGACATATTCAATTCATTTCCTGACAAGTTTAATTTTCTTGTTGAAGAATATAGAAAAAAGGAATGGCTTGATTTCTTAAAATTTATTGGTCTTTGTACTAAAGTAACACCAGAGGAATTTATAGAATTTTGTGATGAAGTATCAAAAAATCATTGCAAAGATACCTCTAGTGTGCTTGTGGAATATCTATTCTCAACTAAAGCTACTGATATCCATAAGTCACCCACATTATTGTCTACAATTTGTGAAATTCCTTTTGTTTGTACTGCTGATTTGAGTCTATTGTCATGGATTGCTCCGCCACCCAATAATACTGGCTTTACTTGTTTTAATGGAGCTGTTAGGTTTGATGAACTAAATGCTTCGCTTCTATGGACTGTCAAACCAGTTATACAACTACCAGCATGTTGCATGTCTGTAGCTGAAAACAAGGTACTAAATCAATTAAGAGTAGTTACTGAACCTTCTGCAACAGATGTTTTTAAAAACGTTGAAAACATTTCAAGGTCTCATTTGGCTGACTTTGAATTAATGTCAACGTATACTGTATCAAGAATTAGTGATAGTGCATCTGTAATAGAAGTTATTAAAGACAACATAACATTCATTTATAATCATGACAAAAGTCTGTTAAAGGAACTGTCTTTAGTTCCCTTTATTCCAGTCAGTGCTGAACCTAATAATGGTCGTGAAGTTAGCAAGCCTGTACTTGTAAATTCATTGCAAGTTGTTATGACTATTAATTCATCAGGATCTGAAAAAAGCACAAGATTTTGTCCTTACATTAATGCATTGCCAGTCAGTTTGCATTATTTGTCGTTTGCATTGTCAGAAGCAGGAGTAACATATAGTGTGGAACTAAAGCATATACAGTATATGCTAGAGAGGCTCCATCAACAATGTAAAGTTATTAGTAATCCCAACGATGAAGAATTAGTAAGAAATGCAATGCAAGCACTTTCTGATTTATTAAAAGATGTGACACAAGAAACTGAAAAAATACTGGAACCTTTGTATCTCCCATCAATTGATGATGAATTAGTTTTATCAACAAAGCTCGTTTATCGTGATAGAAAGGTATATTACAGCCATAAATCTGAGTGGGATTTCTCTGAGTCACAGTTTAAACTATTTAGTATTAAGAGCAGTTTTTTATTAAGAGCAGATGATGTCTTAGAGAAAGAACTGTGCTGCAAGTTACCAAGAAAATTATCTCCAAAGAGTCTATCTTCTGTTAGTCACAATAAGCTAGAATCAGGTATTATATCACTGTCCCATAGCAATTTATGTGAAAGGCTTAATTGCCTAACAAACCTTTGCTCAATTTCAGTTTATTGTGATGGTCTCACAAAAATAATTTTAAAAGTTTTACCAGATCTGTCAGAACCAAATGCTGCTTTAATGGTTAATTTTATTAAAAATCTTCAATGTAAAACAGTCACTGACTTCACTGCATGTGTAATGATTAATTCAATCAAAGTTGGTATACTTAAAGCCCAGTTTCTTTTTATATGTGATGAGGATCAAAACTACACTTTGTATAGCAGTGATGAAGCTACTAGTACTATCAGTGTAAAATTACGAAAAAGTTTTGCTCATGAACTTTGTAATGTATTGGCACAAGTTGTAAGCAATGAAGCAATAAAATTGAAAGAATTAAACGAATTAATGTTTAAACTTCTTGATGTTCAGAGTGAAGAAGATTTCAAATCAGTTATGGAAGAATATGATCAGGATGTCAATATAGATGAGTATTTAATCAGTGCTGATGATAGCAAGCCAGAGCCTGGGCAAAGTATGACAATGCACTGGAAGTCATTTCTCGATCACAATGTTAATCACATATTTCGTCCTCAAGAGTGGGTTGGGTATGAAAGACGTGATGATGATTTTATTTGGGCCATCATACTTCATGAAGTACAGCAAGAAGATGTCAATAATCATTTCTTAAGGAAATTTGTCATTCAGATTGATAATAAAGATGAAATCCATGAAGAAACTGTATCTATTTCTTGCCTGTATAAGCTTGTACGTCGAGAGGCACCAGTGTCTCCTAATCATCATCAAGAAAGAGTTCCACTTCCACATAGTGGGATTCACCAAGATACTAGTGAAGCAAAGGCTGAAACTAAAGATAATGAAGTATACAGGCTAAAGAAGGAAGTATGTGAGCAGCTTAGGCTATTGTGGAGTCTACCAGATGCTGAAAGGAGAAGAGGGGTGAGGCGTTTGTATCTGCTATATCATCCTGATAAAGCTGAACCATCTAAAGTGAGTATTTATGAAGAGGTTTTCAAATTTTTAAAGTGTCAGCTCAATCGTCTGGAGAACAATCTCCCATTGCTTGATCGTGATGTTACTCAGTATTATAGTCACCATACAGGAACTAGCTTTAGATCTCAATGGGAGTCAAATTTTAACCAGTGGGATAAAAGTGCACGCAATAGAAGATATGGACATAGTGGAAGGGGAGGAGGAGGGGGAGAAGGAGGAAGCAGTTTTGGTGGCAATAATTTTAGTAGATCTCAACAGAGCCATACAACACAAGATAGTGGAAGTTTTTTTAGTTTTCAGCCTCAAGTTGATATGATTGAGGCTAAGCGTTGGATGAGACAGGCAAAGTCTGATCTACAAGCTATGAACGATTTATTCTCGTCATCTAAAGAAGAAGTCTCATCTCAAGTCATATTTATGGCTCACCAGGTGATGGAAAAGGCACTTAAGGCTGGTATGTATGCCTTATTGGGATTGAATGAGATTTATCTTAAACGTCACGAATTGATTGTTCATGCAAGAGCTCTTAGTTCATGTGAAGGATCGCTATCACAACTAAATAATTTAGTATCTAATATGGAGCAATATTACTTAGATACACGTTATCCTAATAGACACAACAGACCAAATGCACCAGTTGATAAGTATAGTCTTCATCAAGCTTCTGATATAACTAAACAAGCTGAAAAGGTCTACGATTTGATTAATAGTGTGATACAGTAGGTAATTAATATTTTAGTTGTAGTTACTATACCACTATTGTTGTTACTATTACTTTTGATGCTATCATTACTGTTATTGATATTAATGCATTATTCAAATTTATTGGATCATATTAATCATTATTATCATTTACTTTACTATCTATGTATTAATATTGTACGTGTTGCTATAGTGTTTTCAAGAATATGCAATGTGGTACTATATTAATATGATTGTGATATTCATATTATTATTGATTAATTGATTTTAGAATTGTTATATTTAATTTTTGGTGTTGTTATATGTACCGTATAATGCAAATGTTGCAATGTAAACTATACCAAACCAGAAATAAATTAAAAATAATGTAAAATTGCATGCAATATAATTTCTATACAATTAATGCTTAAAATTGAAAAGGTAGTCTCACCAGATTTTCTAGTCTACAAATAGCAAAATAAATAATAAGTCAATTAGGGTTTTAATTAATACTATTACTATAGTTTTGATGAAGCACTTGACCCATCAAAAAGAGCTGGATGCATTCTTTTAAAATCCATGTCAATGTCATTTATTGGAAGATACTCTCTACACAACAGCAATATTTAAAACACTAATTAGAGGGATTGACCCATTGGCATGATATCCCAGTTTGTGAGAGGTCTCTGAGCCATCGCACTGCCACTTAATTACCGTCTATCTAGAAATTTTTACTGTGATTTTAATTTTACTGGATTAGAATTTTGCAAAAATTAGATTACCCATATAATTACATGCCACATTCAATAATACATAACATAGTCTTATTTAGTAAAAATTAAATCACAGCACAACTTTAAAACACAAAAATTTTGTTCCACACTAATTTCCTGATCTACGGTATTCGTGTAATAGACACAACTCATAAAAGACTGGATAATAAGTTGAGCACATTTGTTGCATGGATAAGTCACTGTATATAAAATGCAATCATTAAGATTGTGCCACACCATTAAAAAAACTATTTTAGATGTATGTGTACATGCATAATCCAATGCTAATTTTCAGACACTTACAGTGTTACAGGAGCTAAGCATAACCATATTTTTGTACATTTAATGGAAAAGAGGTATTGTAGGTCAGGATACACTCATGGCTGCAATTGTTGGCAGTAAATCCAGAGCTCATAGGGACACTGAGACTCCTAAAGAGAGAGAAGTGAGGTTTGCTAGAAGAAGACTGACCAAAAGAGCTCATAGAAGTGCCTGTCGAGGAAGAGCTAGCACTCAATCCAGAAGAGTTAAGAAGCCACGTGCTGATAGAGATCACCGTCTGGCAGCTGACAATAATTGCTGATTTAATGTTTCCTTGCAAAATAATTTCAACTATGTTCAAAATGAATTTTTTGGTTACATTGGACCAGGGAGGTTATACCATTTTAATTGCTCATTAACACATAAACATCAAAGGGAACTATTCATGATATTGTTTAAATAATTCTAATTAACAGACAGTTTAGGGTTGTGCATATTATGTGTATAACTCAATGACACTAAATGATTCAATAGTGCACCTTGTGTAAAAGGGTATATAGCCAATCATGGTTAGGAGCTCCAAATTTAATTTTTTAGCAGGTACATGTATTACTAATTCTCGTGTATGAACAAGTCTGCTAGCTATTACTCTTCCTATCTGCTCCATTTGACTTTAAAAATGGTATAATAAAAAGGTCATTGATCACAAAAAATTAAAACTAGAAATGTTATGCTCTCAGTAATTGTGTCTAACATTCTGTGTATCTTGAGTGTAATCTTTATCTCCATTACCTGATTTCCTATATGCAGCACTCAATAATTCTGAATGGATTGTGGAACTGGATTTTCTTCAAAAACCCCCTTACATTTTCTGGAATGTTAATATCTGGTTCAGCATTTAGTAGGAGCTCCACAAGTTGATGATGTCCACTGTGACAAGCAAGCATCAAAGAAGTCCATCCATTTTGGGTCTGAGTGTTCATTGGAATATTACGTTCATTGTTATCTTGATCATCAATAGCTCTGATGTGACTGAGTAACACTTCAACAACCTGGTAATGTCCATGATAACAAGCAAGGTTAAAAGCATTCCATTCATCTTTGTCTTTAATACTAATATCAGCATTCATTTTAAGTAAAAGGTCCACAATTATATGATAACCTTTAGAGCAACTTAACATCAAAGCTGTCCAGCCATAATTTGTACAAATATTAATATCAGGATTTTTACTAAGTAAAAATTCAACAACTTGACAATGTTGATTATTGCAAGCAACCATCAGTGCAGTTTCTCCATTATTACTTTGAAGTAGCTGCTACCAAAATGATGCATGAACTGAGCTTTAGCAATTAAAGGAGGTAGCCAGAAAATTAATTTCTATTGATAATATTTATACTTTTTAATTGTAAAGTACTTTGCTTCTTCAGGAAAAAAGTGTTCTATTAATTTTTAAAAGATTTTTCATGGTTCTATTTGTCCACTTTCCCAAAAGCTTCAAAGCAACTTCAGGATCAGTTTTAGAACCCTCTTTAGTCAACACAGCTTCAATACTAGTCATTACTTTAATCTTAGCAGAATCTGCAAAACTTTCTAAGCATATGAACAATACTTTAACAACACATTCTGATCATTGATGGGGCATTCTTCCATAAGATCAGAATCAATACAGAAAAAGTTATAATGAGGTTGAAAAATGTTAAACTATTAAAAATGGTAAACTATTAAAAACGTTAAACTATTAAAAATGCCAAACTATTAAAAAGTTGAATTAAATCTAAACTATTGAAAAATAACAATGTCTAATACCTAAACCTATTTGTCTATTATCACATATCTGAGTGTGCATGACTTCATTTATTCTTGCAGACACAGTGTGGTGATCCAATCAGATTCCCATTGCAAAGAACATTTAAAAAATGTTTGCCATAGCATTCACATATCATGCAATAACTAGACTATACAGCTTCGTCCTCCCACTGTTCAGGTTCCATGAGCGTGAGAGTGGAGAGAATCTTTTTCTTCCAGACCAATAAATCTACATGTGATAAAATGACATGAAAACAGCTTAGGCCACTTAAATCCATACATTGTCTCTCCTTTTTAATGGGTTGAGGCAGGGTATGTTTGTTGATCATTCATCATTGTAAATATAAAATGATGGGGTATATAGTTATGGCAAAAAGTGTTATGGATAATTAATGTCTAATACTAGTAGGAACAATCATATCAAAATGGTTTAATAAAGGGTAAGAATTTATGACCTTTCAGGAAATTCAAGTGTCTGCTAGTCTGTCACCTTTGTTAATTAATGCATGTTAAAACTGAATGTACTTACACTGCACCGTGGTCCCCATTTCCAGTAACATCTTATACTTCTCTTTTTCCAATAAGCTCCAAGAGAGATTCCTCCACTATTAGTTCCATATACCTCAAAGCAAGCATTAGCATCTCCTTTAGGAGGTGTATCACAGACTGTGGTCGATGCCTTTGGTGTTATGTGATAGCCAATATTAGCTGAGACACTCAATCCTATCTTGTATACCCCCTGCTCAAAGGAAGATAAATTAAAAGATTGCAAAAAAACTCTCTCTTTCTCTCTTGTTTATTCTTAGTTTCTCTCACCAAGACATTAGCTTCAGCTTGTCCAGTAACAGTAAATGTAGGTCCAGTTGTTAGCTGAGCTAGTGATGCCCCTGTTGTATTGTAGTCATTTTCAAGATGAGCTATATTAGCATGAAATTTCATAGTTCCACCAATGTACCCAGAAAGAGTCAGTCGCAAGGTACCTACGTATATCCAGAAAGAGTAACCAGTGCTGAAGACGCGGACAGACTTGTGCCATGAACGAGTGTACTTGTAATTATCTGTGGTGCTGTCGTAATCATTCAAAAGTGTATAACCCACTATCTTTATGTAATGCCTGTAAGTTAAAGTGCTGTCTGATTCATTGTCAGGAAAAGTTTGTAAGTAAGAAAATAGCACATCAAGACCAGAATAAGTACTTGACCAGGCATGTAGACTAAGTTTTGCTCGTGCATACAGTTTGACACCAGTATAACCCATGCCTCCAAATCCTCCTGCTACTATATTAGCATACACCTTTGAAGATCCTATCTTTTGAGCCCACAAATAACCTCTGTTTAGAGGATAAGTTTTCATGTCACTCCTTCTCTGAGATAGTGATTCAATGAGGTTATAATTAGAATCAGAATGAGAGGCCCAGAAGGAAGAGCTTCTCTTTCCACGGCTATGCATATTAACATCACTTGACTCTAACCCTTGCTTCAAAATTTTCACAGAGTTCCCATCATTAATAGCAGTGAAATACCGCTTTAGAGAATCTGTCAGTTCATCCTCATTGTATTTGATACCTGCTTTAATCAGTGCAGACTTTAGTTCTTCCCGAACTATGTGTTCTTTCTTTATCTTATATGAATAAATGGAAGTTTTGAATGGAAACATTAAACTCTCAACCACTTCAAGAACTACTTGAGGATGCAGGGACTCTGACACAACTGTGGTAAATTCATTTTCTACTGCATCATCCATTGAGACTCCTCTCAAAGCATCAATGGTGTGTGCTTGATAGGTAGCATCAGAAATAAATGGCTCAAGAATTGGGATTATTTTCTTAGAAGCTGTGTTCCCAAGAGCATGAATGAAAACAGAAATCTCTTCTGGAGTGTCAGCAGATGTTAATTTTACTAATAAATACCTAACAATCTTCTCTTCCACATTAGCATGACGACCGAGCGTACCCAAGGAAAGTATGAGTTGATTAGCAATGTAATCATCTGAATTTAAAGACTCATATTGACTGATTAGGGAATCAACAGTACTAGAATGCACAGAAGGCATTAAAGCAATCTCAACCAATAGACTAGTGACTTCTGTTGAGCTTAAGTGAGCTTTTAGCATATCCAATAGTGCCTAGTGGAAAAAGAAAATATTATTGTATTATGTGGATACATTTAAATGTGTGTCTACCTTTTGTGATTCCAAATTGCTGACTGAGCTTAATAAATGGTATATCAATGTCCTTTCAACGCTTGAATTATTATTTGTTTTAATCTATAGAATATGCACATAAAATATAATAATGCAGTGTTACATTTTTTTCATGCATATACATGTACTTTTGTTGCATAGCAACTTTTAGCTAAATCCAATCAATTTTTTAATTTTCAAAAAGTAGCAAATTTTTTGAAAAAAAGCAAAAAATGCATGAAGTCTTTCAAATTGGTTTTTTCCAAAAATCACCTCCAAATGACATTAAATTTTAAAATATATATTGATGTCCTTAATTATGCTAGGCGCAAAATGTTTGAGCTGATTCAGACGAATAATTTTTGAGTTATGAGCATTTTTAAAATTTTCCAATTTTTAGAAAAAAGCATAAAACTACCCCATGGTTTTTTCCCAAAAATTGCTCTAAAATCACCCCCAATTTTCATTAAATTTTTCGATACATATTGATGTCCTTATGTGATGTAGAATGCTTGAAGTGATTCCGACAAATAATTTTTGAGCCATGGGCATTTTAAAGACAAGCCAGTTACATACCTCATTTAGTCTTTGCAGTAATTGTGGTAATTTAGCTTTAGTGCCAGGTAATGCTCCATTCTTGGACTCTAGCTCTAATAATTTTCTCCACTTATCTATTAATTGTACTATACACCAAAAAAGAAATCAATCTAACTATCTAACTGTAAATATACTTGTTGTTTGCGATTCAGTATCTCTCTGTATTCTTTTAATGGTTTCATCAAAAGATGGTAATTCATCAATTAACTCGCTCATTGCCTCTCTATCCTCCTCAACTATAATGAAAAAAATCATATAACTTATTCCTATAATTAAGAAAATAATACAATATAACTAGCGTAACTCTAGCACAATTATATTTATATGTTCAGTGATAGGTTAGCAATAAATTATCATTATACCTTCATTAATAGTAGCCAGAATATCCCCAGCTGTACACTCATGACTTGCCATTATAGCAGTGAGCTTTTCAATAACATCTTTCTTTGGTGGTTTATAGCAGCGAGACAGCTTAAGCTTGTAATCACTGATAGCTCCAAGAGGAGGCACTGCTTTATCATTAGTATCTGATGCAGTAGCTTTATCTTCTTCCTCTGCTCCAAGCTCAAGGACTGACTTCCCTTCAGAAAATTGTATTCTTTTCTCGCTGTCTATCTCAAGCTTATCATGCTCATGAAAGTAAAGAGTCTTTTCTTTATCTTCAATGGAAGCTTTTCCAGCATAAACAGACACATCACGAGAGTCAATCCTTCTTTCTTGAATCTGTTTATTGCCCTCAGAAAAATACCTGTAGACAAAAGTAAAGAAATGCAAAACAACAATACTGTATCTTACTTGTAATGTGACTTGTGTTTTGATTGTGAATCAGTTTCAGTAGTGACTGGAGTTCCTCTATAATTAGCTTGAAAAGTGCTGGCAATGCTCTTCTTAAAATTAACAATCCATTCTTTTTCTTCCTTAGGATGAAACACACCCAAAATTTTACCAGTTTCTGAACTTTGAGCAAAACAGAACCATTTGTCCAAGTTTTTTACTGGAGAAACATTGCTAAATTACAGTTAAATACCAGTAATTGTACATTATAGTAGTCTATTTCATTCAATTACTATCTAATTTTAAATAATGCATAATGATCCCTTGATGTTTACTCACACAATAATATCTCAAAACTTACTCTGAACTAGTGTCTTTAGTTTCATGCTTAGTAATTTGAGCAACAGCGTCTTTAATATTAATGCAATAGCGAACAGCCTGCTCACTCTTAAATTCACCAACTAAAATATAAAAAACAATAATAATATTGAAACATTGCATGCATTTGCAATAGCATTTTCGTATTTTGAATGTGTATATGCTATACTACTGACATGATTCACAATATACGTAAACAGTTGCAGTGACTTTATTTTCTTCTCCTCCCTTTATTCTTGAAACAACACTGTAATCATAGGAGCAGCTGTTACCATTCTATTGCATAAAGGAAAAATGAGTTCTCACAATAGAATATAAGTCCTTACACTGCAATGACTAATCTTCTTGTAGACTTCACTGACAGCAGCACCATTACTGGTTATAAAAACAAGAAAAAGAGTAAGAACTACCAATACAATCCTTTGCATATTTCTTGGAGGATATTAGTGTCCAGACAAAAAATATAATTCACATGTTCTCTTTATATAGACATCATCATGTGATGTATGTATATAAAAGAGAGTGGGTGTGATATTAGCATACCATTTCATGATTATGATTATGTGCAGTTGCTAATTCATTTATGTTTTTACTTTGTCAATATAGCTTGTCAATATTTCAAATAAATGAGCAGTAGCTTTAGTTAATTTCAACTAGATAATGAAAAACACAGAATGGCAAATAGAAATTATCTTTGCATGATACATATAGCTTTAAAACCCAACATACAGGCATTATGTTGCTTTTAACATTTTCCCATGCTACCTTAATTTGTTGATGCCTTGTTGTGCCAAACAACATGCTGCCTTAAAAGATCAAAGGTGGCAAACATGGCTGCTTATAGCATACATGCCTAAATTTTGAAATAACCCTTTCTGTTACTCCTGCTTTTAGTTATATTATTATCCATCAATAAGCTAGTAACTTTAATTACAGGTACAATATCTTGCAGTTTAACTCTCAGTATATTTGTGAGTACGGTTTAGAAATTATGATTGTACCGTATGTGTGATTCAAGGATCCAGTCACAAATAATGTCAAGAATGTCCACTTTTGATAATGTTTATATTACTTTTTGAGCAGCTGGCATAATCATAAACCATCTGTAAAAACAACAACAACAAAGCCTGCCTGCAAGCAGACCATCTGAAGCAATGATTGTTTCCTCCAAAATTATTTTAGTTTTATCAAAAACAGCTCAGTCACATGTGCCACAAAAACAATGAACAAATGGTACAGTAACATCCTGGCAAATGAAGAATTTCTCTTAGCCAATTTAAATACCATGTACTATAATGCAGCTCAAAATGTACATTCTACTGCCAAAAAAGTCTCTTGAATTTAAATGAACTTTACAATCAATTGATCAGTTGAAGTATTAATATATGCATTATTTTACAATTGTAATTGACTTCCAGGCAGAACTTAGTACAGCCATATAAATAAAAAAATCTGAAAGAAAATTTCAAATTCTAAAAATAAATATTGAGCTGTGGAAATAATTCCAATTGATACACAGTTTAGGGTTGTGTATAGATGTGTATAACTCAATAATATTCATGTGATTTAATAGTGTACCTTGTATACAAGGGTATACTAGGCTCCAAATTTTAATTTTTTCAGCTGGTGTATTTCTAATTCTCATGTGTTGAAAAGTCTATCTTTCTTTGTATCTACTCCATTTTGCTCTGTTACAAATGGTATACTAAAAAGGTTATTAATCACAAAAAAATAGAACTAAAAATATTATGCTCTCAGTAATTGAGTCTAATATTCTGTGTATCTTCAGCAGTATCTTCATTATCTGATTTCCTATATGCTGCACTCATTAATAATTCTGAACAGAACTGAACTGGATTTTCTTCAGGGTAAGGTATTGATCGTATCAAACTGATATTTCTTGATATATCACTTTTTGAGGCAGATACAGGTTGATGTTGAGTAGCAGAAATTGGTTTGTTAGTAGAAATTATCAAGTCTACAATAGCAGTTTTGAGAAAACTCTCCTCCTTGTTAAGCAGTATGTCTAGTACCATTAAACCATTATCATCAATTTTTCTGACATCAGCTCCGGCTTGTATCAGTGTCTCGACAATTTCAATGTGTCCACATGAAGCTGCTATCATCAATGGAGTTATACCACCTGCTAATGGAGTATCTGGACTCATGCCAACTTCAAATAACATACTAACTAATAATCCTAGATCTCCTCCAGCAGCAGCTAACAGTAGCTCTCTCACATTACTTGAGCTCAGTATTTTGTTTGATAACAAGATCATCACTGAAGAGCCACCACTATAACAAGCAGCTACAAAAGCATCTCTGTAATGCTCCTGGGAGACTTCACATTTCTTCATGATGATTTCCACAGCATCAGGATTACAATAAATAGCTGCTAGTACTACTGAATGAACAGTGACATTTTTGATTTGGTGCATGTGACTAGGATGATTATCAAGTAATTGCTCCATAATATTCAAATAATTTGGTGTTTCACAGCCTTTTTGTAAGACAAATGCAAGTGCCATTCTTCCATCATTGTGCTTGATCCTAAGATCAATATCTTCATTTAGCAGAAGTTCAACAACACTAAAATGACCATTGTTGCAAGCAAGCATCAAAGCAGTCCATCCATCCCTATCTTGCTTGTTAATATTTGGTTGCTTACTCAATAAAAGGTTAACTACCTGATAGTGCCCATTGGCACAAGCAATCATCAAAGCAGTCCAGCCTCTTACATTTTCTGGAATGTTAATATCTGGGTCAGCATTTAGTAGAAGCTCCACAATTTGATGATGTCCACTGTGACAAGCAAGCATCAAAGAAGTCCATCCATCTTGGGTCTGAGCGTTTATAAGAATATTACATCTATTGTTATCTTGATCATCAATAGCTCTCATGTTACTGAGTAACACTTCAACGACCTGGTAATGCCCATGATAACAAGCAAGATTAAGAGCATTCCATCCTTCTTTGTCTTTAATACTAATATCAGCATTTCTCTTAAGTAATAGGTCCACGATTATGTGATAACCTTTACAACAACTCAACATCAATGCTGTCCAGCTGTAATTTGTAGCAATGCTAATATCTGCATTTTTACTCAGTAAAAGTTCAACAACTTGGCTGTGTCCATTATCACAAGCAACCATCAGTGAAGTTTCTCCATTATTACTTTGAACATCTACATCTGGATTTTTACTAAGTAACAGCTCAACCACATCATAGCAACCATCTTGACAAGCAAACATCAAGGCAGTCCATCCTTTATATTCTTGAACATTAATATTGAGACCTTTTCTTAGCAAGAGCTTAACAACTTGAAAACTCCCAAAACGAGATTCTGAAGCAATCATCAAAGCAGTAATTCCTTTACTATTTTGAATGTTAATATCTGGGCTCTTACTCAACAAGAGGTCCACAACCTTAAGATGTTTAATTCCAGAAGCAATCATTAATGCAGTGAATCCTGAACTGTTTTGATAATTAATATTCAAGTCAAATTGCAAAAGTAATAAGACTATTTTCTCATATTCTTCATCTTGGTCAATACTACCAATAGCATGTAGTAATGACTCCTCGAAACAAAATTTAGCATAGTCTTCAACCTCATCAATGATGGTTTGATTGTTAATGGTAAGTTTAAATATACCAAAATGATGCATGAACTAAACTTTATCTTGTGCTTTGGGAATTAGAGAACGAATGACTTTATAAGACGCAGCCAAAAAATGAATCTCTATTGATCCTGTTCGTATTTTCTTGATTGTAAGATACTTTGCTTCTTCAGGAAAAAAGTGTTCCAATAGTTTTTGTAGATTTTTTATGGCTCTATCTGTCCACTTTCCTGAAAGCTTCAAAACAACTTTAGGATCAGTTTTAGAATCCTCTTCAGTCAACGCAGCTTCAATACTAGTCATCACTTCACTTATCTTAGCAGAATCTGTAAAACTTTCTAAACATTCGGTATATTGACAATACTTTAACAACACATTCTGATCATTGATAGGATACTCTTCCATAAGATCAGACAACGGGTCAATACACAAAAAGTTATAATGAGGTTGCAAAACATTAAAAATTTCGTCGACTGTTGTACCATCATGAACAAGACCAGTCACTTCATAACTTTCTTCTATCCAACGGGCAATATCAATCACATCATATTCTTTACTGCTTGCATAAAACTTTCTAATATCTCTAACTAGTCCTGGAAACTTCTTGAGGAGATTCTGAAACTGTAAGGATATCGCATGATCAGAGCTGAACTCAATTTCTGTAGCAGATGAAAGCTTCATTTTCTTGCATAACAGCAGTGTAAATGATACATGATGGCTTTTGAACACCTCCTGTTGCCAATCTTCAGCAAGAGCAAGTGCTTCCTCTCTAGCTGGTCCTTCTGCAATGGCAAGACACAATAAAAATAACTGACATTTTTCTTCAAGTATAGAAACATCTTCTGTGTGCACAGAAATCAGCGACAAAAAATCAAGTTCTATTTTTTCAAAGGTAGGCATGTTTCGAACTTCTCTATTAATTAGACCTTCACTGTACATTTTGTCAGCTATTTTTTGGAGGCAATTTTCTGTGGCTTCTTTTAATGTGCAATAGCGACTTCTCAATACATCCTTTATTGTTTTACATGTGCTTTTACCTGTTTCTGATATGAAATGAAAATTAATTCTATTAATAAATCTTATTATAAATAAAATCTTACTAGAATGTTTTTCAAAGATTTGTCGTGCTAAAGTAACTTCATTGGAACTCAATAGAGCAATACAGATATTTCTCCATGTTAAATGAGGATTACTATGGCAACATTGAGCTACAGCATCAATGCAATTAAAAGGACCGGCTTCATTCTCCTCCACGTTCTGCTTAATACCAACAATGACATCTTGTGTCACGTTAGGAAGATAACAAACAAACTGTTCCCAAGTACCAGCAGTGAACTTTGAGCTACTCAATAACTCAACCAACTCATCTTTCGTTGGTTTGTCTGTGTACAAAAAATATATATAATTGCATTACAGAGTTATAAGCAGTAAGTTTACCTGTAAGAGTAGGTCCAGGATTAAGTTCCACATCTCCTGATATTAAGAGTAGGAGAGCAATCAGAATGAAACATGTGAAAATCGAGGCCGTGAAAATAGATAAAACGAATATAGATCTGGAACGAGATGTTCCACTGGCTTCTTTGGCTTTACAGTAGGTGCTGCTACCAGCAGCACAGCCATGGGGTTGTGACAACTGGGAACAGCTCCAAGAACCTATTATAGCTCTCCACTGGCATATATCAATCATAGTATATGGACTGGTGGGAGGAGCCCTACTAGCAGGGTAGCACTAGCAAGTTAAAGAGTATTATGCAAAAGAGGTGGTAACAGTACTAACATAGACATCACTCTATTATCATGTATCTATGGTGGTGACAAGCAAAAAAGAACCTTTCAATCTTATCCTGTTATGACATAATCATAATATTGACAGGTATAATGTTACAAAATTGAAAAGTAAAGAAAAGAGACTCTAGTTATCACAGGCTTCTAAAGTAATGGTAGATAAATGAGGTGTTTATCTGTTTTAAATTGATGAATGACAAGTGGTTATTAATTATGCTCAATATTCTGTGTTGATTGGCTTCGATGTAGCAGTCCCTATAGCATTTGAAAACATCACTCATATCATTAACATCAAACATAATTATTCATGAATGGCTTAAAATGAAAATAAAGTATAACTGTTTTGAACTTCTCACTTTTGATAAACCATTTGTTTACATAAGGGTACTACAAAAAAATAATCAAATCAAAACTTATGTATACTTATCATATTCAACATCTAATGTAGCATAGCCAAATGTCATAATGCGAATCTCTACACATATAATGCAAATTTTTGCAATGTAAACTATACCAAACCAGAAATAAATTAAAAATATGTACAATTGCATAAAAAATTATTTCGATACAATTAAATTAAAGCTTAAAATTGAAAAGGTAGTCTCACCACATTTTCTAGTCCTGCTATAATAAAATGGTAAAATAAATAAATCAATCAGGATTTAAAAATATATAATTGAATTAAAAATTAATACTGTTACTAGAGTTTTGATAAAGCACTCGACCCATCAAAAAGAGCAGGATCCATTCTTCTAAAATCTATCTCAATGTCTTTCATTGGAAGATACTCTCTATACAGCAACAATAACTAAAACACTAATTAGAGGAATTGACCCACCTGCATGATATCCCAGCTTCACTCAATAGCTTTTGAGAGTAAGTGGTCTCTGAGCCATCGCACTGCCACTTGTTCATGTAATGGACATGACTCATACGAGACTGGATAATAAGTTGTGCACATTTGTTGCATGGATAAGTCACTGTATATAGAATGCAATCATTAAGGTTGTGCCTGTTTGCCCATACCATGGCATTGGAAATGGCATGACACCCTAAAAAAAACGACCATAATAGACATTATGTACAGGCATATTCCAATGCAAATTTTCAGATACTACTACAGTATTACGCAGTAGCTTAACATAACCATATTTGAAACGAGATATTTACAATAAGGATAATTAATTGAACGATTATTCCAAGAGGGTTAAAATAAAATGCTAGTTTATAGTTTATATTACATGTACATTGCCATGTACACTTGTATAATCACAAACATAATATCATAAGAATTACATTAGACATAACCACATGAACTGCATATATATACATACACAATTACGATAGAAAACTCACTACAAAAATAAAACTCACAGTAGTCAGGACAACTGCTATCAAATCCATCAATTACAGTATGGTGACCAACCCCAACTACTATCTTACCATCAGGACTGACTATACAGGAACCAATCTGAAGCTATTATAAGAGGAAACATGCTAGACTCTGTACAATAGTCTCATACAAACCATGCTGTTTGAGTCTTTCTGCCTTTTCCCAGCGAGTATAGCAGTTCCCATGAAGTAGTCGTCCCATCTGATGCACTGAGGTCTTCTAGTCATTGGCAGGGACTGTTCAAGAGCACTAAAAAGAAGACAACAAAGATTAGTGTTTCAACTCTCCATTTTAAATTCAAAGGTGCGGCTAGTTATCAAATTTAAATTTAATTTTTTTGCGACATTTTTGCGCATGCGCAATAAAAGAGGGCGTGGTATATTTACATTCATGCCCCTCCCACCATCATTCTCTCAAGATGGCGGCTCAAAGGGAGCAAGAGGAGGAGACACTTTTCAACGACGAAGACGCCGTTAGCAAGCTAGAGGCCCTCGTCTTTAATTCTCTGAGTCTTGGGCAGTGGGAGTCAGCCCGCGGTCACCTCATATCTCTCTCTAGCCACGAAAAGGGACGAAAAACCGTCAAAGAAATTTTAAGATCAATTGTACTCAATCCTAAAGCAGTTTGGTAAACAAATGCAATCACATAAATGATTTTTGCATGCTTTAGAGTCACTGTTTGTAGCTGAACTAACAATGATTTTTATGTACACAAGCTTGTGACTTTTAGGGGGTGTTGCCACTACATGTACATGTAATTCTGATCGATTGCAATTTAATTTTGCAAACACAATGGGCTATGTAATAATGAATGCATGTTATTATTATTATAAAATTGCATGTACATGTACATTATATAGCTCTAGTCCATTGTTTATGAATGTGTGCACAATGTTTTGTACATTTTGTAATTATATGTCTTCATGTTTTGTACATAATGTACATGTACATGTATAATTATTAATTGTAGGAGTGAGTCAAAGTCCATTCCATCAGAGAATCACTTAGTCCTACTCGCTCTACAGGCTCATGCAGAGCTATGCCAAGATGATGTGGTATGTTCATAGACTCCATACAACATGTACAATAATACATGTATAGTACATGTACTTAAAAGGTTTTTCTTGATAAAGGTGTACATGTATGTGTGCATGTACATGTAATTATAATGTTATTGCTATGCACATGCACTTAAGGAATATACATACATACATGTACAATTGTACATGTACATTTATATTATGCTCAATAAATGTATGTGTATGTACGTGTAAATTTGTAACAAAACATTAATGACTTTAAGTGCTAATTTTTG
Source organism: Amphimedon queenslandica (assembly GCF_000090795.2). Classification (NCBI taxonomy): domain Eukaryota; kingdom Metazoa; phylum Porifera; class Demospongiae; order Haplosclerida; family Niphatidae; genus Amphimedon; species Amphimedon queenslandica. Next base: position 67,674 of record NW_003546298.1, on the reverse strand, counting down.
TTTTTGTTCACTTTTTGTGTTTTTATTGTTATCAATAGGAAGGTATTCCCTCTGCTGTTCAGCGTCAACATGAGTTTAAGCTCCTCCTTCATTCCTGTACACTTTGTGAAGGATACACAACTCAGATAAGCGTAAGATAATGAAAATGAAAATGATAACATTATTTTCAATAGTTACATGCATGCACATGTACATGTAATGGTACATGTAATTCTGCTTCCTACATGTATATGTATATATACACGTACTGTACATGTAAATGTACATGTAGTAGATTTTTAAATTACTATAGTTACATGTAGGATTAAATCAAACTTTAACATTCCACTCAAAGCGTGTACTACAGTATTTCAATATGCCTATTGCATGTACATGTACATTGTATAATGTACATGTACATATACCCTATTAATGGCTATTATCATTATTATTTATTATTATTATTATACCATATATGTATTATTACATAAGTGTATTCCCATATTAGGAGTGGTTATACGGGTATTACACTACGCATTGTGTTGGTTCTACTCCTCACTCCCTCACTCCTCTACATACCTTCCATGCTACCATACAAAAGTTCCTCCTGTCAGTCCTTCAATCCAATCCCTCTGTGGCCCACGTCCTCATCTCTTACCTAACAGTTGCTAACAGACCCCATTACTTAACCAACAACGAGTTACTACAGCTACTCTACATTGACTGCATTGATAGTTACCTTGGAAGATTGGAGAAAGTTTGTCGTAAAGCCTCCACTACTGAAGACCCAAACTTGCATAAGGATGTAGCTGAGCTAAGCAGCAAGATCCACTCCATTCTCTCTTTAGTCGATCCTCTTCCAGACATGGGCCGTTTCTTCAAGCGGCTTGATAGCACACTTGTGAAACTTATCCAATTGGATTTCAAGAACTCCAAGAAGGAGGGACTTTTTACTTTTTCTAGCCTGTACAGTTGTTTTGTGGGTAGATCTAGCCCTATGTTGATACAGAGATTGCAGGATATTGAGGAGTATTTGAAGGGGCACAGTGGAGGACAGGTGGAAGAGGAAGTGGCTAAGGAATATTCCAGCAATGAGGAGAGATGGGAGTCTGAGCTGTACAAGACACTGAGGTCTAATCATCATTTCCTTGAGAGAATAATGGTAAGAATAATAAGAGTTTTTTTGAATGTATAATATGTCATCTGAGCATTGAGTACATCCTGTATACTGTAACTGTACATGTACATTCAAACCTCTACAATCAGGACAGGTACATGTAGTAGCAGTCCCAATTATACAATGTACATGTATGTGTGTATTAATGAACCTCTGAAATATAAGACACCTTATAGTTTAATTGGGTTCTAAGGTGTCCGGAATAGACAGGTTTGACTATATGTGTACATGTACTTCTATAGTTCAACAGCAGTCACCATCTTTTAAACAAGTAACTCCTACTGTTGTGCACATACTGTACATGTTTAGTTCATGTATGTCTGCCTGAAAATGTACTTTATGCCTTCCATTGTTAGGGTAAATTGCTTTGTTTTTGGATTTGAGACCAACCACGTTAACAAACATTATCTACATAAATACATAATACTTGTACATTAAGTGTACATGTACTTATATAGACTTTCAAAAATGTATGCACAATTGCTCATACATGTACATGTACATGTACATGTGCATGTGTAGTTATGCACTGTACTGTATGTACAATGTACATGTACATGTACATGCAAATTAAATTAATTTGATTTACAAAGTACACTACATGTCTTAATTGTTTCTATTACAGGATGCTGGGCTCAAAGCGATATCATCTGGTAGTACAGATAGACTGGCTGATATTTTTAGTGATCCGATGCTAACCTGTATCAAACCATTGCTGCTGTTACTAGGATGGGACAGATATCCTGATGTGGGAAGTGGTCAGAAGTTACTCGATGTATTGTGGCCAGAGGCACAAAAAGCAGAAGTATGTTTAGTTAACTATAGTTGTACATGTACATGTACATGTATTGGAAAATATATGAAAATTTGAGGCAATACATAGCTATTGTACATGTACAGTACATGTACATGTATATGCTTTTTTGAAAAGTTTGCTAATTTTAAAAATGTTGTCAGTAGTGGTGGGCGATGTATCGATATTTTATCAATACAAACGTTATTTTATGGTATCGATTTGTATGGTATCAAAATTTTGAAGGAATCTAGATCGATAGTCGATACTTTGACTATGCCCATTTATTTAAGTTAAATAGTATAATACTCACACATGGATACGCATGCATGAAAGTGTCGCTGAAAACAGTCAACAATAAGGGGTGTGACTCCATAGGTGTGGTCTAAATATCAAATGGAAACTGTGTCAATACTCCCAATATGGGCATAATATCGATCAGTATTGTATTTGTGATGGGCGATATAATTCATTCTTTATTGATATAAACAATATTTTACAGAATCGATTTGAATCATTATCAAAATTTTTATGCAATTTTCATCGATCTATTGACCATGCCCATTTATTAAGATTAAATAACTAATTCTAATAAGTAATTGCTCTGTTGAACTGCAAGAAAGAAGCAACTGACCAGTTGTTAGCTCAGCCTACTTCAAGAAGAAGAGAATCAAGCTCAAGAGCATGAAAATTATCTTTTCTCATGACATGTACATGTACAGCAATATCTGTGCCAAAATCATTAGCCACACCCTTGACATACCTCAGAATGAAGGTGTGGTTATCGTATCGTTAATAATCGATATTTCCTTTAAAAGTCCATTATTGATTATTATTATTGAAAATTGCCCATATTGCCCATCACTATATCGTATCGAATCCATTTTGGCCAGTATCGCCCACCACTAGTTGTCAGAATTACATGTACATTGTACATATACTGTATGATCATGATGTTTATTATGCTATTAGGGCAATTGTAGTGAATTGCCCATTCAAAAATTGGTATTTTGTTTGTGAGAAACTTAAAGTACTTTTCATTTCTTACTGATCCTTTATAAATGTATGCAACGTTGCAAGGCTATCGTGGGTCGGACTCTAATGATATTCATGACTTCTTACTGAGGCTTGTACATGTTGAACATGTACAAGCCTCATGTAGTTGTACATGTTCATGTACATGTAGTTGGAATCTATTCAATTTTATTTATAAATTATGCTTTGTTTTTTTCCCTTTTATTCTTTTTCTATCTTTTTTCTTTAGCCTCTACTGTTGTCTGGTTGCTGTAAACTTGCATTTCAAGTTGGTTTGGTCCAGTGGTGCCTACAGAAAGCAAGGTACAATGTACATGTACATTACTATAAGTGTCTGTATAATTGTTCTTTGTAACAATCTGATAATCTACCATATACATGTAGCTGGGATTTTTTGAACATTCATGAAAATAAAGTTTGTGAAAATCAATTTAATACAGTTTAAGATGGCTGAAATATACATGTAGAAAATCATGAAAATGAAGCATTAGTGGATCCATTTGCAGAATTTTGGGGTCACGAAAATTTTTTGCTATACGGTATTGTCTTCTTGCTTACATGTACATGTGTAGATGTACATGTGTATCTTTGCTGTACATGTATGCATACTATTGTATAGTAAAAGAAATTAAACTGTTAAGTGTCAATTTTTCTCCTTTTATTTCTAGGCCATTTCTTCCAGTCAGCCCAACTCCCATGACGTCATCAGCAGGTGATGTGTTTCAAGGTCTCAAGAATCACTCAATACTCTATGTACTACACCACTCCACCCCTCTCTCCTCACTAGACCCGTATGAAGTCATAGATATCCTAAAACTCCGCCCAGACTCCTCCCTCAATCTCCCGGCCATGTCTCCTCCCTTTGATATCATCATGTCTCCAAAGCAGCACTCCTCCTCCTCAACCAGCCTGCAGCCTGAGCAAGAGAGGGATATCAATACATTCCGTGGGTTCTGCTCCCTTAAACTCATCATGGAGGCAGTTTGGTATTCTATCCTTCTATCCAATGGTATTCAAACTTTTGTGTCTACTGGTACGACCGGTGAGCCTAAGAAGGAGGCTGGTGATGGGGTATTGGCTAGGCCTAAATCAAAAGTCTCCCGTAAACTTGATCTGGGTCAGTCGGACGAGCTGTCAGCCGGAGATGATTTAGTTTCCTCATTATCCTCCACTAGCAATACCTCATTGTATGCTACTGAAGTGACCAGACGATTAGAAGAAGCAAAGTCTCACTTATCTGCCGTTTTCCCACTTAACTTCCGCTTAGAAGTTCTAGAGAACATTTTCTCTCTTTTATTCCTAGTCAGTGATGATATTCAGTCGCCTGAAGAAGGAGGGAGTGATCATGAAGCAACTGATCCTACCTCTTCTATACACAGCACCAGCTCTCCTGACAATAGCAGTTTCTCTTATTCTAATTCAATTGCTTTCATTCGTAAGCAGCACGGGTTCCTACTGGATGAGAGGACATCACGGGATATTCTCCTACTTCTCAATGATAGTATTTTCGAGCTCTCTGCTGCTAAATTCTCTTTGCTTAGCTCCCCCGGGAAGCCAATGGGGTCCGCCTTACCTCCTGGGAAAGAAATCCTTTCCTCCATCCCACCTGCACTTTTACAGCAACGGTTTGGGAAATTGCAGAAAGACATTTACGAAGCAAAGTGGCGTCTTGAGCTAGTTTCATCAAAGACTGGATTGTCCTCACTCTCCTCTTCAACCCTCTCCTCTCCCGAGAGCATTTCATCTTACGAGAGTCTTTCTGATACAAGCGAGCAGGAAGACGACATAGAAGAACACAAGAAAGAGCCCGACTTAATAAGAAAAGGACGACCTCACGACTTGTTTAATGAAGCTGGGAAGAGACCCACGACACCTTTCAAACCCTCGTTCCCACTACTTGCCAAAGAAGGTTCTCAAATCCCTCGTAAGACTGATGAAGCTAGTCCTAAGAAACCCACAGAGCGTTACATAAGGAAGTCTCCATCGGCTGATGAGATATACGAGTCTAGTGGCCATTGTGCTGATGTGGAGGAAGGCTCTCCTATGCCTCTAGCAAAGAAGAAGAAAATTAGATCTCATTCTGGCTCCGAGTTCAAGATCAGGAAGATCAAGTCCCAGCCTGTTCAAAAGGGAACTGGGATTATTTGTCAAATGCTTGCATCACCGAAAAGCCTTTTATGTAAGTGTCTGAGACATGGGAACTACCTGAAGGCACACGAGGTTGTTAAGATGTTTGGGATGGAGAACGAAATTGGTGACTCTCTTGTTAAATTCTCCGAACAGCTCAAAGAAGTGAGACAAGAGCTAGTATCTCATACACAGGCCTCCTCCCTCCCATCAGCTGCTGTGACTCCACAGAAGCAAGTAGTGGTGAATGGCTCTAGTGGACTTCAGGTAGCCATCTTGAATGCTACAGACTGTTCTTCTACTTTAGATTCACTCAATAGGCTAGTCCTACCTACTGTACTACATAAAATGCTTTTCGCCGGGAATGAGGATTTAGATCATTCTCACAAAGAAATGCCACTACTCAATTCACTGGAGGAGAATGTCCCGAGTCTAGTGATACTGGATTTATTGATTAGCAGCAAGATTGATGGCCACACCTCTAAAAAGATAGTCAATATGGCGGTAGAGAAGTCTAGTGTCGTATTAGATTGCTTCTCTCCTAAATTAAGCGATAATTTGGTCGGTGGTAGGAGAAGTTTCCAAGAGCGACGCTCAGCAAGCCTCCTAGATAAGCCACTTCAGGGTCCACTGAGCCTCCTTCATACTCTATCAGAAGTCTCAGGCTACTTCCTTCTCTCTATCCCTCTAGCTGCCCCCTTTCCTCTCTCATGCCAGCCCATTGTCTCCCCTCACTGTCTACTCACTCAGTTCTTGTATCCGATTCGTGTTGACCTCATACAGTCCTGGAGGGACTTCTCTGAGTCTTATGGGGAGAAACGAGAGTCTGTAGAGTCTGTCATTGCAAAGAGTTGTATTGATACGGATATATTGGATGTGTTATCTAAGAAGGAGTCAGCTAGAGGGATTAATCCTGTTTTTAATGAGCTCTCCATTGCCATGAGGTCCCTGCCACAAGATGGGGATACTCCTAAGGCTGAGGGTGGGGAGTCCAGTGTTCAGTATCTGCTGCATGTCAGTGGGTACCTCTCTAAGCTAGTGCATCTGCTGCGTAACTCTCTTGGACTCTCAAGTGCTCAAGGTAGAGTTAATTTATCTAATCTTTAGTTTAAAAGTACTGTATATTTATCGGTATTATTATTACTTCTTTATTGCTATTTTGATTATTATACTTAATTTGTTGATTATTTGCATTTTAGTTTCTCCATCTCAAATGTTGTCTGTGCTGCGTGAAAGTCCAACAGATTTGATTGGCAAACTTGTATTTGAAAAGAACATCAACCCAGAGAGGTACAGTACAGTAGTCATCAGTGCATACACATGCATGTAGCCATGTACATGTACTACTCTTGATTGTATACAGTGAATAGTAAACCTGGTCTCATTGTTCTTTATGAATCTAAGTCCAAGACTAATTGTACATGTAATTGTTGCTGTTTTCAATTCTTTTGTAGGTTGGAGCAGTTCATGACTGATCTTCCCCACTTGAAGATAGTTGAAGTTATTGTTAAGTGTTGCTGTCCTCACATACCCAATGACTCACAAAGACTGAGTATGTAATGAATGTATATACATGTACATGTACATGTACAGCCTCTAGCCCATTTGCCCTTTAATAAAATTTACTTAATTCTACACATGTACATGTAACTTGGTTTGTACATGTACAGTTGTAGGCTGTCATTTTGATTTAATGTAGTGTTTGATTCAAACATTATATTTAGTATTATGTTTTATGACTACTGTACACTACATGTACTTGTACATGTAGCTACATGCACTGCATGTATAACATGAACAGTATTTGTAGTAATATTGAAAATTTATGGAACAAACTTATATGTACAGTATATTAAGTTGAAATTCATTCAGGGAGAACCCTGGATTCTTCCCCTGAAAGAATCCATTTTATTGTATTTTGCTACCAAATTTAATTTCTTTTATTTATTATTAGGCTCCTATCCATTAATGAATGAGTGTATCTATCCACTCAATGTGATCAATGGAGAGGAGTCTGTCTCTCCCAATGGCAATGGGAGTGAAGATGAGAATGATCCTTGTCTCCTCTCACATAAACTCCTGGGGAAAATGACAACAACACTTAAAGGTTAGTAGAACGTACTAGCTTATACATGTATGTATACATGTACATGTACATGTAGTAATTGAGTAATATTAAATTGATCATCACATTAGCATAATTGGGCGAAGCCCACTAAGATGAGTAGAGTTTGTTTGTTTGTATGTACACGTACGTATTCCGTATCTCCTCTATATATCCGCACATGCCTTGCAGTGCAAAAGATTCTAAATTTCAATATTTCATTGCAAGTGGGAGCGGCCGAATGAAAATAAAATAGCGATCACCACACGGGAATCAGAAGTCATGATTTTCCTACTTCCTAGCAACAAGATAAGGCAAAAACACGGTCCAAAGACTTCTCCAACTGCTTGAAAAGGTTACAGGTGCAATTAAGTAACTATGAAACTCCTTTTTGTTGAGATAAACTGTGAAAATCAAAAATATGTCACCTTTGTCACTGACTGCACTAAACTGGCCAGCCTATTTATATCTTATGGTCAGTGTAGCAAGGCTTAAAGTAAAAAACAAGTCAGGAGTTTTCTAGCAGCAACTTAAGGTAGAGATTCTGCTTTTTTGCAGCTAATAATCTATGAGGCTGAGCCCTTGAATGTTTTGCATTGTTTCTAGTACAATTACTACCATTACTACATATAATGTATCTAATATGTGTACATATTTACATTGTATCTCTTTATTATTCTACCAGGTCTGTGTCAGACTGATGGTGGTAAGATACTGGCCCTTGACCTTAGGAATGCGTACAAGATGACAGAAATGAAGAAAGTCCTCTCCTGTACATCCAAGCTAGCCTCAATCTCCCTCTCATCACTTAAGAACGAGCCAAACCGACAGATAGCATTCTTTTGCAACGTGACCAATCTCCTCTATTGTCATGCCATCATGTACATTATTAGTGTTTCTGATGACATATCTGCCACTGGACTATCACTCGCTTCTCTTGAATCAGACAAGCTGGCGAAGATTGCCTATTTTTCAAGAGTTGGATATGTGATTGGAGAATTAGGATTAGTGAGGTAAGGGAGAGGGGGGAGAGAGAGAATGACAGAAGCCTGTAGAGTTGCATGAAGAGAAAGAGAAAGCAAAATAGGACTCATGAAAAATGTTCTCACAATTTACATGTACATGTACATGTACTGGTGTAATGTAGTACACAAGATGGCCTATAGCTTTAAAATTCATGAAAATTGATTTTTTTAAACTTACAACTGTATAGATGCACATTCTACATCTACAGTACATGAAACTTACTTATGTATATTAATTTTGTGTAGTTTGTATGACCTCCATTACTCATTGCTGAGACAGAATCTCTCCCTCCCTGTACTTGATAAAGAGCGTAAAGTTAAACTCCAGCCACTGAAAACAATATATGAGCCATGGAAGGAATATGCACCATCACAGCCCGACCCTAGAGTCCTCTATGTCATTGGAACTGGTTCACTGAGCAGCCCACCACCAAGAGTGAGTCTTTATTAATGTACTAAACAGTACTAAATGTGCATGTGAAATTAATTATTTAGTTACAGCGTAAAACATGATTATTATAATTTTGAAAATAGTGCTTGTGATTTTTATGTACATGTAATTATGTGTACATTTTGTTTTTTTTTTTGGCTTATTAAAATTGTCCATGAAAGTGAAAATGAACTTATCTAAATTCTAGGCATACATGTACATGCACAGTCTAGATTTGTTAGCTTATGTTTATTATGCATGTACATTTGTACATGTACGTGTATTTGCTTATTTAACATGTATATTACTTTAGTTAATGCAAGTTGAGCACCTTCACTCTGATCTTGAGTCAGCAGAGATCAAGTTCCTCAGAGCAACCGTTTCACTTGATGTCCAGAAATCAACAGTAAGTTAATCCTTTAACCATTAATGCTGAACTTACTCTATTCATCTTGCTAATTTTGATTTACATGTACAACATGTACATTGTACATGTACCATATTTGCCTGATTAGAAGCCCTGGCGTTTATTCATTAACAAGGGGAAAAATTGCATAAAAAGAAAAAAACTGCCAAAAGCTGGGATTGAACCCTGTTCCTTAGGTCACCAGACTGTGCTTCAAGAGCTGTGCTATTTGGGCAATCTATAGTTGAAGTTACCTAAATTGGATAAAATATCCACATCTATACTGAGAATATTTTAAGGGTGGGTGCTTATTTAAGCTACATGTAGGCTTCTAATCAGGCAAATATGGTACATGTCTGATCATGCAAAAATTGTTATTCTATTTTATTTAGGTTAGAATTCCAAAGCTGCTAGATGACCACAGGAACGATTTTATATCCCGAAAGTCTCGTTTTGAGCCGGACAATCCATACAGACACTTATCAAACATTGCACTATTGAAGTACATCAAAGGGAAACTCCTCAAAGAACAGGAGGAGCAGATTGGACAGATATTAGACTTATACGAAAATACAAGCAAACGTAGTAAAGCCTCACACGATCTTAAAATTGAAGTAATCGACGAAGACTACACACTGGGGTATGACTTCCCACGTCGTGGAGATGGACAATCCCCGCTATTGCCACGCTCTCACTCACCAGGGAAGAAAAATAGAAGACTCTATTCCAAGATCAAGCACTATACATTCACTCATGAGACAATGTACTTTGTACAGTCCCAGGCACCACTCCTAGCCTCTCTAGTGTATCTGTTATGCCCACCGGAGAACATGGACGATATTGGTATACTAAATGAGAGCAGCCTAACAGAGTCTATAATCTCCAAGGAGGAGAAGGAGCAAGGAGAGAGCTCACTTGTCCAGTCTTTCATGCCTAGGAAGGCTAAGATCCGTCAGATCCCCGAGGTAAAGAGGTCTCTCTCTTTGACGGATGATAAGAATCCAGTCGGTTCCTTCCTAGGCTGGGAAACAACTCTAGAGAAGATACTCTCTTTATTTAGAGCTAGTTCTCCATTAAAGAAGTTTTTAGCGACACGTCTGGTGTGTTTCAAGGGTCTCCTCTCGTGGGACAAGTCAGCTCAGGAGTGTCCAGATGATCAACAAGAAGACGACAAATCCATTAATTTGAGAAAGCTGTCAATGCTCCCTGGAGACAGCTCTGATATCTCTCAAGCCTGCTCTTTTGTGCTACGCAAGTTATTACGACACGGGCTCATATCCGAAGGTATTGCCTTTTTAAGAAACGAGCCTTTGATATGCAACAGTGTTGTAATGCAGACAGTCACTGATCTTGTCTGTAGTGCTGGTCTAGTTCATGAGACTAAAGAGAGAGAATCAATCAGTCAAGAAGCAATAGATCAGCCTGTACTAGTTGACCCACTGATACTGATATACTTGCACTCAAATAAAGAGTTTGCCACTCGCCTTGTCCTCTCCTCATTAGAGATATGGCCAGTCTCCTATTGTGTCAATATACTCATGTACATCAATTACCATCTACCCCCCACCTCTCAGCTCTCGGCTATTGTGAGTAAGAAACTGAAGCAGCTTTACGTGTATGAGAAGATAATAGAGACAGTTGAGGTCCATAATGGTCAGTGCTCATGGGGTCATTGGTCTCACCTCTCTTATGATTCCAATGAGAAGAAGGACAGCATATTGAAGCTACTGCTGAAGCTAAAGGAGTTCACGTTAGCCAGGGAATGGAACAGAGTCCACCATAACAGTGATGATATTATAATGGTGAGTGATATTTATTATAAATGTACAATGTACATGTCACTGGGTTCATGGGTTGTACTTTGTAGCTCACTTACATGTAGCAAGTTTAGGCTAGTTAGCATGTTTTGTGGTCATAATGTACAATGTACATTGTATATGTACCTGTACTTGGGTATAATGAGTATACGTTGTACTTTCTACTGTAAGTGCATGGTATAAAAGGCTGTTTTTGTTGCTACATGTACATGTACATGTATGTTAATTGAATCTTGTTGCTTTTCCTTTCCATAGCAAATTGAGGAACAATACATATATGAGCTATTGGAAGGAATGGAAGAGCCTGATCGATACACTGCACAAAGCACTCTTGAAGATTTACCATCAAATGCTATGAAACAACAAGTAAATAATACAACAAACAACAGCAACAATAACACGACAGTAATATTTTTCCTTTTGCAATGTATTTTAGGCAAAGGAATAATAATGTAATTTATCTTTTATTTTTGCAGGTTTGTGAAAATTTGCTTGTGAAGTGTTTCAATTTGGAGAGCCTAATATTAATTTTACGCTTCCTCCTTGATAAACTCTCCTTCCAAATACAATCAGCTGAAAAGCTCAAGAATCTTAATAATCAGTTGCTAGGTGTAAAGGCTCTTCTCTGTCTGCCTCACTTTGTACAGGAGCAGTATCGGTCACTCATGAAAAGACCTTTGTTTATTGTGGAGCAACTGCTTATTGATCTAAAGGTAATATTAATAATTATAAGTATTTACATGTAAATGTATTAACAATGTACCTACATTATGCATGTACATGTAGTAACAAGTATCTTTTATGCATGTACATGTATGTACTTTCAATGTTTTAAGTGTCACTTTGCTACTGTTTGGTGTGATATACAACGTATGTGTAGCTTTCAAATAACAGTTTATCTGTACAGTAGAACCTCTTTTTATGGACACTCTCTATATACAGCTTCTAGTGTACCAATTATACATAATGACCCCACCATAAAGGATACCTCTGTATAACAGACAAACTTTCTTATCCCAAGATGTCCACTATAGAGGCTACACTATACCGTATAGCTAGAAAATTTGGAGTGCCAAAATTTCGTGAATTGACTCTAAAAGAGGTTCGGAGGTTTAAATTTTGGCGAAATTTTGACTCTGTGTATGCTTTTATGGAACCTTATCAAATGGAAGACCAAAAATTTGGCGAATGACCTCATTTCGCCAAAGTTTTACTCCACCAAATTTTCTAGCTATACGATAGATTATAATGATATATAATTGCTATATACCTTATGGACATGAGTGCATTCACACATGTACAGTACATTTATTACATTGATAGATTGAATGGGCTGGTCTAGTAATCAAGGAGCTCAATGAAGATGAATACATTTGTCAGATGGATACTGATGACTTGCCTCCTCTCAAATATCAAACACACACTCCAGAGGAACCACTCAACCCGTTCACACTACTCATCATGTTCTATGCTGAGAAGGCACTGGAATTCCCATTACCATCATCAAGAGAATGTATGTGATGTATACGTACATGTACATATAAAAAGAACATTTTTGCATGTTCATATCATATACAATTGTACATGTACGGTACATGTATTAATACATGCACATGCACATTTAAGCACATCTTAAGCACAAGTTGACGACATACAGTACATTGAATCCTTTGATACATGTATGTTCAAGCATGTTGTTGCCTGCAGCAGAAAGGTTCTCTATTCCAAGAACTAAGTTTTCCTAAACATGCATGCATGCTGGCTACTGAACTAAAATGACCAGTTTTGGCATGTTATTTTAGTTTTCAATTGGCAATTTTTATTATTTTTTGTCTCACACTAGTTTAGCACATGTACAACTGTACATCTTTTTATTATTTAGATCCGTCTCGTGCCACCTCTCCTTCAGTTCCTTCCACTCCATTCTCTCGTTATGATAGAATGAGATCACCTTCAGAGTCTCCCTCAATACCACCAACACCAAGACACAAGAAAGGAAGGTACATGTACTGCAGCAATACGTGCTTGTACATGTACATGTATTGTATATTCTTACCTACATATGCGTATTACATTGTATGTAGTACATTATATGCATGTACATGTACTTGTACATGTATTTCATGTTTTGTATTATTATACATGTACATGTACATGTACATGTAATTGCATGTGCTACTGCTAAGACTTGTATTTTATGAGATATTAGTTGTAATATTATTACACACTCCTTGTACACATAGTTTTACTAAAAGAAGAATTACTGTATGTTTCTTTTCGTTTTATGTAGGACTAGTAGTTTCTCTACAGTGTTTCCTCCTTCTGACAGACCAAAATACTCACGATTTGAGCCACCACCTCACCCACCAAAGAGAGAGGATTGGAAGACCAGCAACTACTGTGAACTCTGCAATTCTTCATTATTTGGAATGGTAAGTAGTACATGTACATGACTACATGTACATGTACATGTACATGTTGTGTTAAATATTCATTGTCCTCATGCATGTAACTCAGCAATTTTAAAACTTTTTGCAAAACATGCATGTCATATATGTACATGCATGTACATGTATAAGAAAATATAATACAATTTAGAAAATTTTAGAGGTACTGTACATGTACATGTACATGTACAAATTTTTTTGTGAAAAGCATCATATTTTAAAATTTTTGAATGTCATAATCAATACATGAAATCGAACTACATGTAGCATTAATTAGTAAAGTACCACCAGTACTCAGTACATTGTATATCAGTTAGTCCTATTCTCTCTTTAGTTCAGTAAGAGACATCATTGCAGGAGGTGTGGGCGTATGGTCTGTGCTCAGTGCTCCCCTCACTTTATGATTGTTGAAGGATACGGATCGCAACAAAAAGTCTGTAATGACTGCTATGAGTATAACTTCATCACTAGGTAGGTAACATTATTATTATTGCAATGGAAATGATGCATGGTAAAATTGTATTATACATGAACATGTATATGTACATAAGAGTATACTTTTGATGTGCATATACATGTATACATGTACCGTATATCCTTAAATAGAAGCCGCATTCGAATAAACGCCGGGGTAGCAATAGATTTGAACTATAAATACGCAACAGTAGCCCAGGAGCAACTGAGTAGTCTAGTGGATGATGCCTGAAGTTCCAAAAGTCAAAAGCATAAGGTTATGGGTTGGAATCCTGCTCTGGGCCAAAGTTTTTTTTTTATATATTTTTTTGAGATCCAGATACCATTTTAGGAAATAGACACCCAGGCTTTTATTTAAGGAAATACGGTATGTATTTATTAGTAGTTACATGTCTTTTTTATTACTGTACATGTACATGTACATGTACATTAAATGGGATAGAAATACTATTAATGATATAAATGTAAATTATCATTTATTCCCAGCACTACCTCTGATGATCCTCAACTCTCAGATAAAGAGGACGACATAGTGACGCCCACTCAGTATCCGTGGCAACTGTTGCCAGGCGACCCTCACTACAACGAGAACCTACGTACAGAGTTTTGCTATGAGGAGAGTCCCAGTACCACACTGTGTATGGTCATACTGGACTTACTAAGTGATGCTAAAGCCTGTGCTGGCTTTATACTTCACTGCTGTCATAATGTGTCAATGCAACTGGTGGCTGATGACTCTGGACGAGTTAATGAAGAAATTGATCATTACTTTACTATTAAGTATGTATGGGGTTTACTGTTTAGGGCATTGGTCTATTGTGTTTTTTATTGCTAGTATAATGGAGACAATGCTACTCAATGCAAAACTGAAGCTGTTTCATGCTGGGGACAGTCATGGGGTGGAGCTATGTGACACGTAAGATAATAAATTTCATTTAATGTGTGTTTTTAAATTATGAAAATAATAAAATATTTTAGAGGTAGTCTTACAATGCATGTATAGTACAGTACAGTTACATGTACATGTACATGTACATGTAGATGTATATGTAAGTATTAATTACTAATATTCTTATCTTCATTAAAGGTATTTGAGTCGTGTTGATCTTCTGAGGTTGTTAATCTCCTCCAGTTGTTCTGAGATTCCTTCCATTCAAGAGCTAACCAAACCAGATCTTGCAAGGTGAAAGAAATAATTATGTGTACATGTATAACTATGTGTACATTTTGATTGCAAGTTTTGTAGTTGTGGGTGTTTAACAAAGCATTTTAATTTCCAAAAATGTACTTTTTGATGCCCTTATGCTGCATAGACTGTAGAAGCTTGAGCTATTTCCATCCAATAATTTTAAAATTTTGAGCATTTAAAAAATTAGCCAATTTTGAAAGAAGCCCATGGTTTGAAAATTGGCTCTGAAGTCACCTCTAATTTTTATCACATTTTTGATAAGCATTAATGTCCTTATGCTATGTAGAAGTTTTGAAGTGATTCCAACAGATAATTTTCGAGTTATGAGCATTTTAAAAACATGTACATGTACACATTTTATTTGTTTACACAATGTATTTCATTATTATTTTCTTAGGCGTGTGAGGGACAGGTTGGTTGCTGAAGATCGTTTTGAGCTAGCAATGGAAGTGTCCACAAAATGTCAGTTGGATAGCAACACAGTGTGGACTGCCTGGGGTATGGGCTGCATTAAAGCAGGAGAATTTCAAATGGCCAGAGACAAATTCCGCCATTGCTTTCATGTAAGTCTTAACAATACATGTACATGTACATGTACGTGTACAACAGCTACAATTTATGATATTTCTATTATGTTGATTTATTTATATTTTATATTATAGGGTGGTACACAGCTTTCTGGTGGTGCTTTTCTGATTGAGAGAATTGTTGAGCAAATACTATCCTGTCCTCTTGCCTCCATGAAGGTATAATAACTATAATTGTATCTCTATTTACATTATTGTGGGTAATATTGAAGGGTTTAAATTTAGTGGATTTGAGAGTAATTAATTTGTCAAAATAGTCCATTTGAACTTCAATTTTGATGCACATGGTCACAAATTTGCCAAATAAAAACTTTCATTTGCTATACATTTATCAATGCACCAAAATTTTGATGCACATGTACATGTACATGTACCCAAATTACTGTATTCCTACATGTACATGTACTGTACATGCATGCACTTTGATATGGTACTGCTGATACTTGATTTTATTTTTTATTTTTAGAACAGTGATGATTGGAATGATAGCATGAGACTTCTTGTAGAGGTTAGTAGTAGTGCTGTAGTAGTATCATCATCATTATTCTATCATCTTGATTTCCAGCATAAGCAAGACAGCAGTTTTATTACTGATAGAAAATACGAGGAATGTTTGTTTTACTTGAAGAATTATGGTACTGCAGCAGCAATGATTGGCTTTCTTGCTAGACACCATTACTGGAAGGATGCTTGCCAGCAAGCTTATACCAAGGTATAATCTGTGGCTGTCATATTAATGTACATTTGTATGTCTCTGAAAGTGCCTCATATAATTACAATACAGTGTAGCCTCTGAGTAATGGACACTGTGGTATAAGGAAGTTTGTCTGTAATATAGAGGTGTCCTATATGTAGAGGTTATTTATACAGTAGAGAATGTAATTGGTACACTAGGTGCTGTCAGTTCAATAGAAGTGTCTGCTATGAGAATTGTTCATTAAGACTCTAATGCCTGATGATGTTATTGTACAAAATGACTAAAATTAATATCATTAGTATTGCTTTATTTTGAATAAATTTCTCTCACTTTATTAGCATTGCTCCAACGATGTCTTTGTTGATCAGATATGGCTCCCAGCTCTGAAATGTGGTCAGTTGGATAACTTGGAGGAAGCTCTCACACGCATTGACCCTTCACTCTCTGTATGGGAACAATACCTCACTGGAGTCTGTAGATTTCTATCTCAGAGGAAACTATTCCATGTTCTCTATAGAATACAACTATTCATGAAGGTAAAGAAGACTTTTGTATTATAATTTTATTTATTATTTTTAAAATTGTTTTTAGGATTTTGTTCGTGCTGCTATGACTTGCATTAAGTTCTTCATTGGATTCTCAGGTCACAAGACAACCCTCAGTGACCTGTATGGTAGAAAGCATTATCTGGAGACAGCCAGGAATCACTTTAGGACTGCAATTGATGCTAGAGTGAAGAGGAGTGCTAGTTTCAGTACTACAGAACTAGAGGTACATGTACATGTATTACCATTTACTGGTAGCTGGAAATATTCACGGGGAATTAATATTGGCTAATTGGCAGTAGCAGTGAGCATTGGCTAGTATAAAATATGCCATGCTGCTTCATTCTTCACATGATCAATGACAACATTGCAAATGACTACTAAATCACCAATATAAAATCCATCAATTGCTTAAAATCATCAAATTTAACTTGTACCAACATTTCCAGCTACATGTATATAGTATAGCTTTATTGATTCATGTATTGTACATATACATGTATACATGTATATACTGACACTTAGAAACAATTTTTTACTGGCTACATGTGTACATGTACAATTTACATGTATATAATTTTTACTATATTATATTTTATTGTAGGGTCACATGCGAACCATCAGCTTACAAATGAGAGTCATTGATCAACTTCATAAAGCAGCTGCTACTAATAACATCCTCAATAAACCAGTACCAGTCACTAGCATGGGAGACTCTGGTGTCCAACCTTCCACACTGTTTGGGAATGGGGCAGTGAGGGGAGAGGTAGCAGCTCATGTAAGGACTCTAATAAAATAGTGTTTTTTTATTTTTTATTATTTTTAGCTCTTAATTTCTTGTCAAGAATCCCCTGAAGCAGTATTCCAAATAGCATCTGATATAATTTCAGTGTGTTTTAGACCCCATACACTTCTTTAATAATAAATAATCCTTTAAATTTGTAGGCTTATCGTTTGCCAAGTAGTAAAGTTTTCACAGAGGTATCAAAGCAGCTTGCTATGAAAGAAAACTACGTTGGTATTAGAGTTTTGGTTCAAAGTATTCAGAAATCACATTTGATGTCTCCAGAGCTTAATGATGAAGTCTGCATGGCTGCAATCAAAGTCCTCGCCACCCAGACAAAGGAGGTAATGATAGCTAGCAATAACTAACAACAATTGATTATACACTGTACATTTTGAGATTTTCTGTGTCCTTATGCTGCATGTATGATGTATGTACATGTGCATGTACAGTACATGTACATGTAATTAGACCACAATGTTGAGCATTTTATTGGCTTCTTATGTTGTGTACTGTATATTAGTAATGCAGTAGTGTTACTAAGTATGATTCACCCCAAAACAAAATGGCTGCCACGACTTTTAATTAATTTTTTTGTAGCATTTTAAAGTTTTATATCTTAGATTATTAATTCTCTTACAGGCTCGCACATTAGACAAGCATTTGGACAAGCTTGTATCAATGCTAATCAAAGACGAAAATAAGGTAATGGTATTAACTGTATTATTTATTATCAGGATTTTGGGATAGTGTTCACCTTTTTGTCAGTAAATTTTTAATGTTGCTTTGAAATTGGGCCAAAGACCCTGTACTTATTATTGTACTGAATTTTATCAAAAAGGCTAGGAGAGAATTCTCCATTTTTATATTTTTTTCTGATACACATATATGCGTACAAATACCTATGTTGCGTTGAAAGCTTGAGCTAGAGCCAAGTTTTGCCAAAATTGAAAAGAAGAGAATTCTCCATTTTTGTATTTTTTGTACATTATACATGTACAATTTACTTATGTTGTATAGAAAGTTTGAGCACATTCTAATCAAAATTAATTTTTTGAAAAATTTGTAAAGTTGCTCCAAAAATCAATTGGTGGTATAATAGTACTGTATTGTTATTCTAGGTCAATTGTCTTATCCAGTGTGGTAAGTTGAAGAATGCTTATTTGGTAGCAATAAAGGCTAAACTTCCTGAGGAGGTTGAGAGAATCGCTGATGCTGCAGCTCGTGCTGGCCAAACTAGTGTAAGGGACATCTGTGAGAAATGGTTACGGACTAGATCATAACTTTGTGTGTGTGTGTGGTGGAATAATGCAATTTATATTACAGGTATTATTGTTGTTATTATAATTTTGTAAACAGGACGCTGTAATAAATGAACGATTTTACACAAACTTGCACTTTTCAAGAATTATATTGTTGTTTAAATAATTTTCACTCTAATTTATAAATTTTGCAACAAATATTGATATTAATTTTGTTGATAATATTGATAATTATTGCAATATTATTATTACTAACATGTTTCTGCACTGACATTTCATTAGTAAGCAGCTTAATTAGAGTCAGCAATTTAATTAGATTTAGAGTCAGCATTTTTGACTACCTCATGAATATCAAGTATTCTGTTTATTTATTAAACAGTTTAGAGGTAGAGAATGATTTTCTGGTTGTTTCTATTTATTTTTGAGAGCATGGACATTCAGTTATTGTGTTTTGCAACATTGAATCTGTTCATTACCTGGTTTGGGTCTAACAGACTCATTACAATGAATGATACTCATTATAGCATCTGAATATGAATCCCCTAGTCATTATGTCAATTGACCACTGCATATGATAGTAAAGCATAATAGATTTACTTTAAAGGCATATTCTATTTACTTCTTTGATTGTTACTTAATTTATTATTTCCCATTCAAACTATTCTTCATTGTAGTACATGTAGTGGATCAAGTGCAAATACATGTACATCCCTTTGGATTTTGTGCCTTAATAGCATTCCATTCTAGCATGAATAAAAACAAATTAATGCATAATTAATGGTTAATTTACTCATGAATGCAGTACTGATCTAATTTTTCATAAGCTGTACTAGCAAAAGAATGCTTTTTCTATAGTTGATATAATTATGATTATGTAAGTTAGTTATAAATGATGCTGCTGTGTAAATATTAACATTCCCTAGTAAGTTAACTTGTGCAATTAACTCATTATGTAGTGAGTCATTTAGAGTTATTATCCAGCTCATGTTACCATTTTTTTGTTTAGTAAACAGCTTGGAATCAGAATAATGTCTTTCTGGTTGTTTCTTTTATTACTGCAACAAGTATCATCTCAAAATTTTGGTTCTCTTTCTCCTCTTCCGAATTCTGGTCAGTTTATTGTGTATATACTGTAGTGACTATGGTTAAACCAATAGGTGTCAGATTGTTTCTTGGTGAGGAGAATATTACTATTGCTAATTTCTCAATGATAGCTGCTGGCCTGTTTCATGATATAGATGTTGATAGTCCTGATGGTAATGCTACTAATAATCCTATTAGTGCTGATGGTCAGAATGATGGTTTGTGGTGTCAGAGTTCTCTTAATCAAAATATGATAGGAACATGGTATTATCCTGATGGAACAACTGTACCATTGGGATTTGGTAGTCCCTTGTTTGCTAACAACACTGCTACTGGTCAAATTGGTTTGTTAAGAAATGGAGGAATAGACATTCAAGGACTGTACAGCTGTGTTATACCAAATGAAGAAGGAATTAATCAGACACTGTATGTTGCTGCTTATGGTAATACTGATTTTATTAGAAATGATGGTGAGAAAATTCAATTAGAATACTGAAATATTATTTTTATCCTTTTCATCATGTACTTGTAGAACTTCCAGTTATTGATAGCAGTAGTCCTTCCTTCCAGCTCCTCTCATCAGTTGATGCTGATCCTCCAGTGTTTAGTTTGTCATTTAATGTCACTAATAGATCACCAACAATAGTCACTTGCTCTGTTGATAATGGAAACCAGTTTAATGTATCTGATAATGACCTGATACATACTGCAGCAACAGTTAATAATGATGTACAAGTACAAGTACTAGTAACATTTAGAATGAGAATGTCTGGTCTTTTTAAATGTTCTGCTAGTACTGACAGAATTACAACCACACCTTTAGTATCTACTACTATGGCAATGAGGAATATTAGTGGTAAGTATACCTTATTTTTTGATCATGTTAAATGATGTCTTTTTCCCTTCAATAGTAACTGGATCTCCATCAAACTTGACCTACAGCAGAGACAGTCTTTTCTCAGTTACACTAGGTTGGTCTCCCTCAGCAGTGATTAGTGCTACTCCTCAGTATCATGTCTTTGTTAATAACAGTAATAATGTTATTTTAAGTGACTCCACTTTGACTCTCTCATTACGTCCTGATGATGAATATAATATTGGACTAGTAGCTACTGGTGAAGACTTACCTGGTGAAATAATCACTGTCACTGTTTCTCAAGGTATAGTTAATGTAGATGTACACAGTGTATTGTCATTATTTTAATATAATTTCAGCTGTCCATATTAATGCACAAGGGCCAGTTATGATGCCATTGTATCCTTTTTCTTCTTTTTCATTAATGTGTACATTGATATTAGCTCCTACAATGAATAGTACTATGGTGGAAATGTACTGGGCAAGCCCTGATCTCATTCCCTTCAATTTTACAGATGAAAAAGACATATTTTTAGATACTTTAGAGCCTACAATGATATCAGTTAATGATAGTGTTGTACATACACTTATTCTTAACTTCAGTTCATTAAAAGTATCACAAGCCGGAGATTATGTTTGTGGAGCTCTATTGAATGATGGGGCTGGTACTATTAGCATAACATCAAATTATTCTGTGTCCATACAAGGTAAGCATATAAATCATAATTTGTGTCATATTTTTTTTCATTTAATAAGTAAATTACCTATTATTATTAATGACAGTAAATTTATTAGTACTTATTATTATTCATTTTTGATTTTTTTAATTGCAGGGTTTGATTTCAATCACGTTGATATAAGTATCAATATTTCTTCTGTTCCTGTTGCTGGTAATACATTCAACTTATCTTGTGTTATACTTGTACCTCCTAATTTTGTTGAGGATCTTATTAGTGTCAGATGGACTTATGATTTAGAAGCATCTCAAGATGTGACTAGTGAAAACAATGATGCTACACTAGTACCTGTTGTTAGAAATGGAAATATATTCACCAGTGTACTTACACTTGATCCAGTCAAAACAAGTGATGCTGGACAATATTACTGTCAAACAACAATTAATGTATTCAACTATGTAGATTATACTGACATAGATTTAACTGTTCAAAGTTAGTTCTAATTGTTATTTAATTGTTTAAAGCAATATTCTCCTTACTAGCATCTCCTCCCAGTGTATCAATAGTAGCTGATCCTCCAACTGGCCCAATATATGAGAGTACAAGTTACTTACTAACCTGTACAGCTACAGTAAACACTACAATAGTGAATACACCAGTAACTGCTAGTGTAGTATGGACTGATCCTAGTGGTAATGTAATACCAACTAATGAAACAAGACGTCAAGTGATACCTCCAACTGGTAACAGTCTTGTTAGCATGCTATTGTTTCAACCTATTGATACTGGTCTTAATAATGATGGAGGAGCATATACCTGTCAAATGATCATCAATTTGAATAACTCGTTAATAACATTAAGTCAACCTACTAATACTACCTTTGATGTTGCTGTTGAAAGTAAGGTTTATTATGTACTACAATGAATGCTGCTCCTCTATTGCCTACTCTAATTCTCTCCTTTCTCTTTTTGCATGTACTTTCTTCACTCTCATGCTCTCTGTCTTTACACAAATGCACACATTCTCTTCTTTCTATCCTACTTATCCTGTCTTGCATTAGGTCTTCCTCTGATGACAGTAAATTTCTCATCAGTTGGTTCAGTTGAAGTTGGTCAGAATCTAACTATAACATGTACCATAACAGCAGTTGAGAGATTGGTAGTAACACCATCGATTACTTTCATAAAAACAAATAATACAGACATGGAAATGCTCTCTGACTTAAATAGACCGTACACTATCACAACAGATGGCACTGGTTCAGTTACTAACTATACTCTAATACTGGATCCAGTGAGGTTTGAAGATTCTGGAATGTATACATGTATGGCTGAGTTTAATGTAACTGGTTTTAATAATACCTATGATTCTAGCACTGCTACTTATGATTATCAAGAGGCTAGTCATGTCTTTAACCTACTAATAAAATGTAAGATCAAACTTTCTTAATGACATTATCAATTAAATTATGGTAAAATATGATTGTTTTATAGTGCCTCCTTTCAGCGTATCGATAGTTGCTGATCCTCCAACTGGTCCAATATATGAGAGTACAAGTTACTTTCTAACCTGTACAGCTACAGTAAACACTACAATAGTGGATACACCAGTAACTGCTAGTGTAGTATGGACTGATCCTAGTGGTAATGTAATACCAACTAATGAAACAAGACGTCAAGTGATACCTCCAACTGGTAACAGTCTTGTAAGCATGCTATTGTTTCAACCTATTGATACTGGTCTTAGTAATGATGGAGGAACATATACCTGCCAAATGATCATCAATTTTAGTAACTCAATAGTAACATTAAGGCAACCTACTAATGCTACCCTTGATGTTACTGTTGAAAGTAAGTTATAATGTAATGAAAACTGCACTTCATTAATCATTCTCCTTCGCATTCCTTATCCTTCGTCTTTTTCTTTTTATCATCTCTTTATTCTTATTTCTTACCAGGTCTTCCTCCAATGACAGTAAATTTCTCATCAGTTGGTTCAGTTGAAGTTGGTCAGAGTCTAA
Source organism: Amphimedon queenslandica (assembly GCF_000090795.2). Taxonomy (NCBI): domain Eukaryota; kingdom Metazoa; phylum Porifera; class Demospongiae; order Haplosclerida; family Niphatidae; genus Amphimedon; species Amphimedon queenslandica. Next base: position 44,159 of record NW_003546298.1, on the reverse strand, counting down.
CTATAACATGTACCATAATAACAGTTGAGAGATTAGTAGTAACACCATGGATTGCTTTCATGAAAATGAATGATACAGATATGGAAATGCTCTTTAACTTAAATAGACCATACACTATCACAACAGATGATACTGGTTCAGTTATCAACTATACTCTAATACTCGATCCAGTGAGGTTTGAAGATGATGGAATGTATACATGTATGGCTGAGTTTAATGTAACTGGTTTCAATAATACCAATGATCCTAACACTGCTACTTATGATTATCAAGAGGCTAGTGATGTGTTTACATTGATTGTTAACTGTAGGTTAAATGTAAAATGATCTTGTATTTTTAAAATTGTTAAAATTATTTTGATGCATTTTTTATGTAAATAATGTACCTCTAGCCTTTAGATTCATTTTTTCTACTCTTTATGCAGGTACCATTCTACCCTTTGTAGCTACATCTGTAACAACTATTCCGGGAACAACAAGTGCTAATATATCCTTTATTATACCAAAAACTTCTTATGCAATTGAAATTTATAGCATCAGTTATACTGGACAATATTTTCAGGCAACACAAGCAGTTTCAATGACTAGGATGAGTTCTAGCTTTGTTAATAAACCTATCACAATAATGTTGACTGGTCTTGAGGAAGACAATGTTTATCAGTTTACAGTTGATTCTAGCAACTGTTTAGGTACAACCCAAACTGGAGTGTTAAATTTTACTACACTGCCGGCATGTAAGTCAAAGACTTTTAGATACATTGATACTATTCTACAGACACTCTCTGTCTCTCTTATTTTTTATATCTTTATAGCACCAGTTGCTTCTCCAGTGGATTGTGCTAATATAACATTTTTATCATATAATGTCACACTTGCCTGGACTGCACCAGCACTAATAGATCAAAATGGAGCACCAGTTGGTTATAATTTAACATGCATGAATACTAAAGGTGTATCAGTTAATGGATTGAGCCCAACACAAACTTCAATGAACACAATGTTCACTATTACTGATGTTATGCCTTTTACTGGTTACACTTGTGATCTGTCATTCATTAATGTAGTAGGAGAAGGACCATTTACCCAGTGTGCATTTGAAACAGCTCAAGATAGTAAGTAAAGCTTATTGATATGTATTACCAAGTGATTTTGAATTTTGCTCACTTCCACACTATTTTGTGATCGGGGCCATAAATGACATTTGAGATCTCTAGACTAGTACTGCTAAACTATCTAAAGCAATTATTATCACTTTTTTCTCTTGAATCTTTATAGCACCTAATGATGGACCACAGAACTTTGTTTCTTCCCCAACAATGACAACAGTTACATTTATGTGGAGCAAACCATCAATACCTAATGGAATAATCACTGAGTATAAACTCAGGGTTGCAAACGTTGAGACAAATAATGATACAGTTCGCAGCATACCTGTACCTCCTGGTCAAATTGATATAATGTACACTGTTGATATGAAAGGATTCTTCAGTGCTTATAATAATTACACTGCCACTGTCACTGCTAGTACTGTCATTGGGTTTGGGCCCATATCTACTACTAGGGGAAGGACACTACCAGACAGTGAGTATTCTTTCCATTTTTACTATAATCATAATTATTTTAAAACTTCATTATCTTATTATTATTTTTTATAGTGTCTAGTCCTCCACTATTAAATACAAGGAGTTTTACTATATCAAATACAGAATTCACTACAATAGAATCAATTGATAATCACACCATTAATGTTACATGGTTTCCTCCTACTACACCAAATGGACAGATTATGAACTATACTATTGATGTTAATGAATATAGTGGAGCTAAATTATTAAGACGTACAGTGACTGATGTTAACAAGGATAAGTTTACTGATTTAATTTATAATACAATGTTAAGTGAGTATTGTATTATTTTGGGGGGAATTATTTTATTTATTATTTTATGGGAGGAATCAAACATAGCTATAAATCCACATTATTGTATATGCATGTTCAATAAAAATGGGTTTGTTCATTTTAATTTTAGCTTTTTTTAGCCCCTGGTGTACCATATACTATCACTCTGGTTGCTTATAATGAATTTGGTAGAGGAATGCCAATTGAAGTCACTGTCTTTACTAAAATTTTGAGTAAGTGCATGTGTGCGTATTATTTATGTGCAATGTATATGTAATCTCTATATATATGTACATGTTATTCAACTGTGTATAGCCTTTTTTTACATATATGAGTGTGTTTTCTTTTTATTTTCCTTTCTTATCGTTTACTTTTTTATTGCCTTATTTTTATCTATTTTTCTTTCTAATACTAGCTCCTAGTGTATCTCCATCAGGCATTACAGTGATCAGATCTGCTGATGGTAAAAATGTGACAATAACATGGAATCGTATTACTTTGAAAGAAGCTCGTGGCTTCTTTGAATATACAATAAGACTATCAACAAAATCCAGCAGAAAGAGACAGACAGGAGAGTTAGCATACAGAGTTCCTTACACAGATACCAGTTATACAGCTACTGGTCTTAATGGCCAGGCTGCTTATGCTGTATCAATGGGTCTGTCTGTTGATGATGGGCTTGGTCAGGGACCTATTGCTGGACCTACTAGCAATCCTATTGAGATAGCCTCCCCAGGTTTCTTATAAATACATGTAATAATAGATTGTGTTTTGTGAATTGCTAGAATTAGAATGTGTACTTGTATGTGTGTAATATGTAGCATAATTATGGTGCATTACATCATTATGGAATCCTTTAGATCCCTATACTTGTATCATGGAAACCACAGTCAGTACTGATCGTGGTATGTTTGAATGGCCAGTTACAGCATTAGGCAGTACAGCAAATGTGTCATGTCCTAATGGTCCTACTGGAGCTGTTGCAACTAGAAGATGTGTTACTAATAGCACATGGGAATCACCTAACATAACATCCTGTGCAACCACTGAGGTATCTCGTGAATTTAGAAACATATCAAAAGTAATAAAGACTTGATGTGTGCGGATGTCATTACTTGCATTCAATAGATAAATATTACTACTGACAATGTAGTAACAGTATCTGAGAACCTAACTAATCTAGTGGTCAGTACTACTGATACTGCTGATCAGAATACTGACAACATTGAAGTAGTGTCTACCATATTAAACCAAACAGCAAGACTGCTATCAGATCCTATGATAGTCATGAGCCTGTCATCATCAGAACTGTCAATGGTAGGAATTTATATTAAACTTATTTTATGCTTCATAATATTCTAAAAAGACAACAGAGAACACTGTACAAATACTAGACAGCATAGAGGAATGGTCACCAAATGTGTTAGAGACAGAATCTAACAAGTAACATGAAACTGATTTTGTAAAAATAATTATTAATGATTTTTTTGTAGCATTATCAATTCTTTTGAGAGAATTGTGGATGCATTAATAAATCAAGATAATTTTACTAATATAACAATTATAGAAGATGACATTGCTTTAAAAGGAGAAAGAGTGAGTCTTGATTGTGATTTCTGATTTAATTTAGTTTTATAGTTTCAACAATCAGAATTTAGTGGAATAGTATTTACTGCAGTCTCTTCTGGTAGAGTATAATTTTTAGATAATGAGATTGTATTCTTTATGCTTTATTGTGTTATTTTGAAACCAAATTTACTCACAGCAATGATATTTATATTCTATTGCTTTTTCTTAATTACACTACTACAGATAACAGATTGATTGTTGACACTCAAGTTGAAGATGATGATGCAAATGGTTTGAAGCTTAACAGAATAGCATCAATTGAATTGCCGCAAAGCATTATAAATATTGTTGAGAGTGATACCATTGATTTATCATTCACAATGTACAATCAATCAGTACTCTTTCCTGTTCGAGATCCTCCACCTAATACAATAGTAGGATCATCTGTCATTGGTGCAAGAATTGGTGGAGTAGCTGATGGTACTAAACTAATTGACCCTGTAGTCATTACTCTGTCTCTGAATAGAGTAGCTGTAAGTGATTAAATAAGTAATGATATAATTATTATTCTCTGCTATTAAAGAATGCTAGTAACCCTCGCTGTGTGTACTGGAATTTTACTATTGCAGGTAGCTATAAATTACATGTGGTTTCTATAAATTTAATGGTTTGCCTTTTACTTATGATGTAGATGGCAGGGGTAATTGGTCTACTGATGGTTGTAATACAACACTTAATACTACTGATGATCTCAGTTTCATAGCTTGCCATTGTGATCATTTGACTAATTTTGCTTGTCTTGTGGTGAGAAATTAATCACAATGACACTACATATGCAGCTACTTAATGTCTTTATAGGATGTATCTGCTAGAGTCAGTGAACCTACCCAACCCCCTCAATATGTCACTGTTACACTAGAAGTTGTATCAATTGTTGGTGTGTGTCTCTCACTAGTGGGACTAGTACTAACAATTATCACTTTAATTATATTCAAGTGAGCATGCATTTATTGTATTTTTTAAATTATGCATGAACTTTTTGTAATAGGAAACTGAGGACAAGGGAAGCTAGCAAATTTCACATTCAACTTTGCCTCTCATTAATATTTATGCTAGCAGTTTTTGTGAGTGGTATTGATAGAGTATTAGTGAGAGCTGGTTGTATAACAGTTGGTGTTCTCATACATTACTTTGCTCTTGTTGCCTGGATGTGGATGGGAGCTGAGGCTTTACTAATGTTTCAGAAACTAGTCATTGTATTCACAGACATAACATGGAAATATTTAGTTGGTATCTCATTTATATGCTGGAGTAAGAATATGATTATACAACAATGATTTTTCATGTTCTATTAGCTCTACCACTTATACCAGTTATAATCACATTAGTAATTGATGCTGATTTCTACATTTATTTATACGAACCAGAAAACGAGTCTGGATTGTAAGTGGCAATGTATTTATTTTCATTATGCTTTATTGATCTTTTGTTTATTAGTTGTTTCATTAGTGACATTATCCCTTTTATTGCTGCTTTTCTACTTCCAGTCTTTGTCATACTTATCTTCAACATTATTATATATGTCATCATTATTCGTGTTCTTATTCTCCACACTATTCGTAAGAACAAGAGAATGAGTAAGTCTCACCTCACCACATCTGAAGCAGTAAAATTGATATTATCTTTTTCTGGTATTTTGATGCTGTTTGGTCTTACATGGTTATCTGCTGTCTTCACATTTATTACTGAGCCTAACATCTCATTCACAGTTCAGTTCTTCTTTGCTTTCTTCAATGCTTTTCAAGGATTCTTTATATTCTTCTTTTTTGTCATCCTGAGCAGTGACTCAAGAGATGCTTGGAGGTCACTCCTCTGCCCTTGGACTCTTGAAGACAAAAAGAAGCCACAAATATCCACAACTGTTAAAAGCAAAACTTTAAATAGTAAAACCACGTCACTGCAGAAGAAAAATGCACCAAGAAATTTAATTTTAAGTTACGGAGAAAAAAGTATGCCTGATGAAAAACAGGCAGAATTTACTGATAAATTAATATTTGAGAATGAAGCAATTTTTGAAGACGAGGTATTTTCTATCGATGACGAGTTCATGATGTCCGAGTTCAATAATATTCGTTTTGATCGTCAACTTTCTACTCGATGTAAACATCTTGTAGAAAAAATTGAGATTGACTTTTTTGATGCCAATGAAGATGATTGAAATGTGAAGCATAAACTTTTTCATTGATAGTTAATTAGTCACTGACAGTGATTTAATTTAATTTTTGTTACAGTTGCATGTCTAGACATAGATCAGCTTAATCTCTTGTTAATGCATTTAAAATTGTTATTTTCGTCTAATTTCGTTTGTAGTCATCAATTTCATATTTTGATTTAGTGAATAGTGAGATCAATGTGTGTTATATTATTTTGTGTGGTGCATCTTATTCCACTAACATTATACTTTTAACAAAATGGTTTTAATGTCATTTTTTTAAAGCAGAGATTTCTGTGGCAGCACTAGTCTAGTTCTTTACTATCCTTTAAATAGTTTCATGTTGCATTGAGATTTTGAAGGATTGGTATATTGCTTGGCTTTTTGTCAGTACATTTTCAAGTTGCTAAAAAATCTGATCAAAACCCTAGTATGAGCAAGACAATGAATGGTATAAGCCATTTTTCTCATTCATACGCAAATGTACATTTTCTATGGAAATTTCAAGCTCATTCTAATGAAAATTGCATTTTTTATAAACTTAAAACAATCTGTGAATAATCCTTTATTCATAGATTGTTCTTGTTATTGATAGTATATAGCTCTATAATTTAAACAGGTACTGACCGGATTATCCATTGGTATGTGGAGTGTCTTACCATTGTAGTAATTATTAGTAGATCCAGTCAATGAAGATACTACTAGAACAATTGATAGGATCATCAATAGGACACTCATCTTGAAGTGGTAGCATGATTGTTCCCCTTATAATTACATTGTTTACTAAACAATAAACGCTGTGGTGCATGTCTTGCACCAGATTGAATAACATACCCATTGTAGTAATTAGTTTCATTTTAGTCAAATTACTGTATATATGCTGGAGAATAGTCTGGGTGGTGAGACTATAGCTGCAATTAATGATGGTACTTGCAATCATTTCCTGTCTCATTGTGAAGGTGTGAAGGTGTGAAGAGGTGTAAAGGGAACTTGTGAACAAGGAGCTTAAAATTGATTTGATAATCAAAAAATTTCTTTAAAAATTAGATTATTGCTTTCAACATAAGCAATATAAGCTTTTAAAATAATATCAAGCATCAAAATTAATATTAAAATCAAACCCCAGTTCATTCCTAATAGCTTCAATCCAGTCCTGGTGTAAGGCTGTTGCTGCATAAGCAAAACTGCCACTAACTGCAATGAATGAGTTTAAGAACTTTTGACAGTGCTCCTGTACTTGCAGTAACTTCCGCTGAAAAGTAAGACCAGCTTTAAACTCATCGATAAATTTCTCCATTGAAGGATTTCCTCTGACAGCATTGTTGATCAAACAAAGAGCAAATAATTTATTGGCAAGATCAGGGACAGTTTCCATTGGTAGTGACATAAGATCAGCATAATGAGATACAAAAACATCATTGATGACTTTCTTTACTTTATTGACTTCAACAGTAGCTGATGGGCCTAATAGAGGTCAAAAGTCAGTATATATATATATATATACACACCGTATTATCAATTACTAGCTCCTCCAGTGGATGACTATGATACTGACATTGATTCATGTTCTACATTAGAGGAGGAAGTAGTAGGATTTGATTAATATGAAACAAGTAAGCAATTGAAATTATTTATGTATTACTTATTAATGAAGGAGTACTTCTCAGTGATCGGTGAATGAATAATGTCTTAGGATCAGCCACTCCATCCAGTGGTATAGAATAGTGCAATGATGGTACAGCATCAGGTGATCCATATACTGATATCAGGCAACGTGACGGAAAAGGATAATTAGCATCACCAAACTTATCAACATCACAACGTAGAAACTATTAATATTGATCAGTTACACCTTACATCTACAACTCCGCTGAAGTTAGCAGCACATTTTGCAGCAGCACATTCCTCACTTCAAATTGATTAAATTTTTGTGGTCGAAGCCTTATAACAAGGGTGGGGCTGGATTAGAACTTGGGTGGAGCTGGTTGCTGCGCTCGAGCGATCATAATTACTGTTTATACCGATAGATTATAAGATGTTCTTTTATAGGACAAAAAGAGCAAGTCAAGAGAACACTTAAGGTTGCTAGATTAATATCTGTTGTTCTTTTTATAGGACAAAAAGTGTAGGTCAAGAGAATAATATTTAGTGACTTTTTTTGATACTAAGCTACGTTAAAGAATTAATACAAAGGACTATCAGGCACCATAGTATCTATGCAGGCACTTGACCATAAGTGCAAGATGAAGATTGTTTACATCACATATCTGATATCATGAATTGTGACATTTTAAGCATCATTATTTTATTATTATTACTATATAATGTTTTACAACACACAGGACAAGTGGAAGGGAGAGTAAGATATGAGACTTAGAGAGGGTTGAGTTTGTTCCACAGTTGGACAATTCTATTGAAATAAATCTAAAAACGAGTATGATGTTTAAGTATAGTTGTGAATCAGTTTATGGACAGTGGACAATGTAGTAGAATTAGTGGAAAAAGGAGACAAATCAAGCAAGACAGGAAAGCTATTTGAAGGGATCTTAATGGCTTTGACAATGAAGTTCATGCCAGTACATGAGAGAAAGAAGTGAGACGTTGATTAAGCGTTCTCTGAAACTAGTAGAATAGTCCAATAGGATCTGTTTTGTCAGATTCTTTACAGCATCAGGATGTCCTTAGGGATTAAAACCGCTTTTGTCCTTATTTATGGGCGTGTGAACTCTACCCACCCTCATCGTATCCGAAATGTCTTTCCCTACATTAAGATACATACATTAGTCGATATTAAATGTCTGTACCTGTTGCACTTCTCCATAAATAAGAGGATTTGTTTCTTTTAAACCGCTTTCGTCCTTATTTATGGGCGTGTGGACTCCACCCACCTTCATCATATCCAAAATGTCGTTCACTACATTAAGATACATACATTAGTTGATATTAAATGTCTGTACTTGTTGCACTTCTCCATAAATAAGAGGATTTCGTCCTTATTTATGGGCGTGTGGACTCCACCCACCTTCATCATATCCGAAATGTCGTTCACTACATTAAGATACATACATTAGTCGATATTAAATGTCTGTACCTGTTGCACTTCTCCATAAATAAGAGGATTTCTTTCTTTAAAACTGCTTTCGTCCTTATTTATGGGCGTGTGGACTCCACCCACCCTCATCGTATCCGAAATGTCGTTCACTACATTAAGATACATATATTAGTCGATATTTTGTGTCTCTACCTGTTGCACTTCTCCATAAAAAAGAGGATTTGTCATTTTTAAACCGCTTTCGGCCTTATTTATGGGCGTGTGGACTCCACCCACCCTCATTGTATCCAAATGTCGTTCACTACATTAAGATACATACATTAGTCGATATTTTGTGTCTCTACCTGTTGCACTTCTCCATAAATAAGAGGATTTGTCATTTTAAAACCGCTTTCGTCCTTATTTATGGGCGTGTGGGCTCCACCCACCTTCATCGTATCCGAAATATCGTTCCCTACATTAAGATACATACATTAGTCGATATTAAATGTCTGTACCTGTTGCACTTCTCCATATATAAGAGGATTTGTTATTTTAAAACTGCTTTCGTCCTTATTTATGGGCGTGTGGACTCCACCCACCCTCATCGTATCCGAAATGTCGTTCACTACATTAAGATACATACATTAGTCGATATTTCGTGTCTGTACCTGTTGCACTTCATAAATAAGAGGATTTGTTTCTTTAAAATGTGCTTTTCTCCATATTTATGGGCGTGTGGACTCCACCCACCCTCATCGTATCTGAAATTTTGAAGACAACATACATAAGGATGCAGTAGATTGTGATGTTTTCGTTTACATGGTAAGATATGACCTTAAATTATTGCACTAATTTTTCTTAAAACAATGCAGGTAGCAAATATTTCATTGAAAAAAGAAAATGAATTATTGTCAAGTAATAGTACAATTATTATTTTAAGTATAAAAGTATTATACTTAATTTTGTAGGATGATATGGAGAATGCAAGAATTGAAATTCTGGGAATTATTTTGAATTCATGTAAGATACTTGACTGCATGCATGATTATTTTCATTGAAATGCAGCTGGCCAAGCATCAATACCTTTCAGTAATGAAGCACTATGGTGCAATGGACTCGCCTGCTGGAATTCACCTGAGTGATATGTATTACTTGTACTGTGAAATTTTAAGCAATTTGAAAATAATAATTATTATTGACTGCATACTTATATAAACGAGACACCTACGGTGCATGGCCTCGCCCCTATGCTGCTATGGTGCATGCCTGCACTGCAATAGCTGTTTGATTATCAGCATGAAGAGAGTCTGCTCAACACTAGCTTCCTGCAGTTGCACTTGCTCTTGAATACCTGCAGAAGTAGCAGCACTGCAGCACATACATGCAAGCAGCTCCAGCCCCTCCCATGCATGTAGATTGAAAGGTGTGGCATTCCATCATAACTGGAATGATTGGCAGCAAGAAGACCATGTGAGAAAGAAGCTTCACTTTTTCTTTACTAATCAGCAATATATGATAAACTTGCTGACAAAAAAGTTGCTGCCTTTGTATATTTGAGATAGTATAGGTACTTTAGTACCTATAACCCAGCAAGTTGTTGCTCTAGCGCTGCACAAACGAGTGACCTCAACAATTTCAAGTAAGTATAACTCTTCATCAAGTAAGATTTAGAGAAATCTGTTCATATTATTTGAAGGCCATGTTCTAATCTACTGAAAAATGCTACCATCTATCTCTAAAGTGCCAACACAACGGAACTTGGCCCATTTGCTCGATTTTCTTACTTTGAAGCTTCTGTACCTAGCACTTGTATTTGAGCAACACAAAACAGTTAAGAAAGACTTTTCCACGCCAAAAAGAAAGATCTAGGAGCTTGAAACATGCTGTGCTAAAGTTATTGTTTATTAAAAACAAATTTCAGTTGTACGGAATGAATGACAGACAGACAGACACAACAACTACCTATACCTCGCGTAGGCGAGGCCAAAAA